>NC_041047.1:36175169-36207854 GCF_900634775.1 Gouania willdenowi
ATCTATCTATCTATCTATCTATCTATAGTATCTATCTATCTATCTATCTATCTATCTATCTATCTACTGTATCTATCTCTTTATTATTATTTAAAACATGTATTTTCTACATTGATAATGTTACTATTAAAAATATTCTTGTAAAAAGTGAGTTTTGTCATTTCTCTGTGGGTGGGGGTGGGGGGTGGGGGGTTTTAGCAGCTGCTGAATGTATGTTTTAATTATTTTGGCTAAAAGCTATGTCTTTATTAAGTCTGTACATTCTTGTACCTTTAATTTTGAGTGTAAATACAATAATGTTGTGCTCAGCTCTTGTGTTTCTATATTTTTGAGTCTAAATCACTAACTGTTATACTCACACTACGTGGATCTGTTCCCTGCAGTTCTTGTTAATAAAGCCTGGTTAATGGAGGAGGAAGAGACGACGTGAACAAAACAACTCCAGCAATTTATTGTTTACGAGCGAGGTGTTAGATACGGAGTTATGTGTCTTCACGAAACGCCCTCGTTCCCTCTCAAATCCACGACTCCGGCTGTAAATCGAGGGAGTGAAATTAGTCGAGAGAAGGTTGGCAGCAGCTGATGACAAATTCTCTGGTTCTCAAACACAGCTGACGTCTTAAATCTGTGATCAAGTAGAATGATCAAAGGCATTCAGTACTCCATTTAGAGGTGTGTGTGTGTGTGTGTGTGTGTGTGTGTGTGTGTGTGTGTGTGTGTGTGTGTGTGTGTGTGTGTCTGTGTGTGTGATAGCAGCAGGAGGTTTATTTAAAGCCCGACTGAAATTGAAATATTTTTTCGACAAGCCCTCAGTATTTGTTTAGTTTTGAGTTCTTGTCTGGTCAAAACTGCCACTAAACCAAAAAGGGAAACAACTTCTTCTTCTTCTTCTTCTTCTTCTTCTCCTTCTTCTTCTTCTTCTTCTTCTTCTTCTTCTTCTTCTTCTTCTCCTTCTTCTTCTTCTTCTTCTTCTTCTTCTTTGTCTCTTCTTCTTCTTACTTCTCTTCTTACTTCTCGTTCTTTCTTCTCTTCTTTTCCTTCTTCTTCTCTTCTTCTTTTCTTCTTCTCTTCTTCATTCTTTTTCTTTCTATTTTCTTCGCGTCTCTGTCTTCTTCTCGTCTTCTTCTATTTTCTTTTTTTCTTTCCTTCTCTTCTTTTCGTTTACTTCTTCTCTTCTTCTTCTTTCTTCTCTTTCTTCTCCTTCTCTTCTTTCTTCTTCTTCTTTCTTCTTCTCCTCTTTCTTCCTCTTCTTCTTCTTTCTTCTTCTCTTCTTCTTCTTCTTCTTCTTCTTCTTCTTCTTCTTCTTCTTCTTCTTCTCCTTCTCCTTCTTCTTCTTCTTCTTCTTCTTCTTCTTCTTCTTCTTCTTCTTTTCTTTCTTTCTTTCTTTCTCTCCTGTTCTCTCTGCTATTTGACAAGTTAGTGAACTGCTTTTTATTTTTATTGATGCAACTTCTGTGTGGGCAATCTCTAAAAATAGCTTCTAATATGACAGCAATTTCAAAAGCACACAGGCTGTTTATCAGCTGGAGGGTGATGTTATTAGCATCTGTTAAGTCCCATCTGTGTTTTAGCGCCCCCCCGTGTAAGCCCATGTATTCACCTAAATAAAAGAAAAAAAATCACATTAAAGTTGATGTTGTTGTTGGTGGATTGTTGTTTTTTTTTTTTTTTTCATTTTATTGCATCTTTCCCCCTGATGTAGTCCGTGGGTGTTTATGGCCTTCCCTAATGAAGTGCTGCAGGAAAGATGTATTTTTGATGTCTTACTCATAGGTTAGCATCAATAACGTTAGCTAAAAAAGCTAAAGGGAGTTTGTTTAACTGGGTTTTATGGTTATCAAACGTAGTTTACCCAGCAGGGCTATCTTTGTAATAATAACAGCACCATCACATTTATAATTTGATCAAGTTTAAATAGGGAAACCATATTTTCATTTCCAAAAAAGTGGACACTTGGGTCGACCACGTTATACTGAAAAAGAACTCGACCTGATACTGACTGTAAAGAGCAACTCATTAGTTTTCAGATACTGGTGGAGTTTCTCAGATAGAGCAAATATTAGCAGATACAAATTTTTAAGTGAACGTGTTCCTAAGATGCATTCAGGGTCCCTAGGAAATCCAGACATTTTCTTCTATTTATAAAAATTGGCCGGACGGTCCAGACAAGACGTGAAAAGAAGACATGTCAGAGTCAATCCAGACGTATGGTCACCCCAAGTTAGCATAGTAGCATTAGCTTCACTAGTACAGTGCCCGTCGGAAGTATGTATTCATATAGTGGGAGCTTTAGTAGAGTTGTCATAATAATAACATACTCTGTAGAATTATAAAGGGGTATATTTGCAGGTGCAAAGTAAAATAGCGTGTACAATTTCTCTGGTTTAATTCCATAAGACATGCGCATGATGAATGTGTTGGTTTTTTTTTTTTTTTACTCATTTTATATTTTTTTTGTTGTTTTTTGGAGTCATTGTGTGTATTTTTGTATCTTTCTGTTGTCTTTTTGTGCATTTTTTTTGTATAATTATTGTTTTTTGTTGCCATTGTAGTTTGATTCTTGAGTCATTTTGTGTATTTTTTTTGGTTTAGTTTTGTGCATTTCTGTTGCCATTTTAGTGTATTTTTTGTATAAATATTTAGTTTAGTGTAATTTGAGTCATTTTCATATTTTTGTTGTTGTTTGGAGTATTTTTCTGTAATGTATGTTTTTGGGAGTCATTTTGTGTGTTTTTGAAGCCTTTTTGTACATTTTTGTGCATTTCTGTTGTCGTTTTGTGTACTTCCTGTATAAATATTGTTTAGTTTTTTGTTTTACTTCATTTGTGCATTTTGTCAGCACATTAGCTCACTCTTTTATGATTCATACTCCATTCCTGAATTTATACATACAAGATCTCCATCTATATCGTACCCCTACACATGTATGAGGGGCATAATATTAGTTAATTTTATGTAATTGCCCAACCTTTCAGGAATTAGCAATTTAGCATTCACAACTATTAATGCAAATTCAGCCAATGAATTCACCTAAATAAGAGAAAAAACCACAATAAAGTTGATGATTTTAATTGAATTTACTGATGATTTCAAATTTTCTTATTGATTTTAAGCTGTTCAATGTTTTCTGTTGCACTTTTTGATCATGTAAAGCACTTTGAGTTGCCTTGTGTATGAAATGCGCTATACAAATAAATTTGCCTTGCCTTGTTGGTGGTTTTTTTTTAAAAAAAATTAATTTTATTGAATCTTTCCCCCCTGATGTAGTCCGTGGGTGTTTATAGCCTTCCATAATGAAGTGCTGCAGGAAAGAGACAGAGACAGAGCAAATATTAGCAGTTACAGTTTTTTAAATGAAGGTGTTTCTTTTAACGGCAAAATAAAATACAATTAATAAACACGTTACAAAGTGGCGTCTTTAATGATTCCGTCACGTGTGAGTAAAATTACCATAATGACACCATATTGGCTTTTAGAGCAACTTTTTAAAATATATTAAAAGCCTACTCAGGAAAAAAAAAAAATGTACCTGTCATTTACTGAGGCTGACATGGTGCAATACAGGGCGGCTACATATGAACTAAGGGCTGCTATTAGGACCCTATAAAATGTTAAAAAAGATTAGTTTTTAACTCCTGTGAGGAAACGAAATAAATACTAATAAATAAAAAAACTCATAATTAAACAAAAATGGGTGGGTGACTGGGGGTGTGTTCATGTGGATGGTGGCAGAGGGAACGAAGCTGTTTTTGTGTCTGGAGGTTCTGGTCCTGATGGACCTAAACCTCCTTTCAGAAGGGAGAGATTGAAACAGTTTATGACCGGGGTGGGAGGGGTCGGCCACAATCTTTCCTGCACGCCTCAGAATCCTGGAGGGGTTCAGGTCCTGGAGGGAGGGCAGATTGCAGCCGATGACCTTCTCTGCAGAGTGGATGATACGCTGCACTCTGGCCTTGTCCTTGGCCGTAGCTGCAGCTTACCAGATGGTGATAGAGGAGCAGTGGATGGATTGGATGATGGAGCTGTAGAAGTTCACCATCATCTTTGTTGGCAGACTGAACTTCTTCAGCTGCCGCAGGAAGTACATCCTCTGCTGAGCTTTTTTGATGAGGGAGCTGATGTTCAGCTCCCACTTGAGGTCCTGAGTGATGATGGTCCCCAGGAATGGTAAATGGTAAATGGACTTGATTTATATAGCACTTTATCCCCACACTGAAGTAGTCTCAAAGTGCTTTACATTCACCCAATCACTCTCACATTCAGACACCAGTGGGACAGGACTGCCATGCAAGGCGCTAGTCGACCACTGGGAGCAACTTAGGGTTCAGTGTCTTGCCCAAGGACACTTCGACACATAGTCAGGTACTGGGATCGAACCCCCAACCTCTCGATCAGAAGACGACCCACTACCACCTGAGCCACGGTCGCCCCAGCAGAAGCAGAAATACTCCACAGAGCTCACTGTAGAGTCTCCCAGGGTGAGGGGGGTGAGGGGGGCTGGGTTCTTCCTGAAGTCTGCGATCATCTCCACTGTCTTTAAAGCGTTGAGCTCCAGGTTGTTCTGGCTGCACCAGGACACCAGCCGGTCTGTCTCCACCTGTAGTCAGACTCGTCTCCATCAGAGATGAGACGATGATGGTCGTGTCGTCTGCAAACTTCAGGAGTTTGACCGACTGGTGAGAGGAGGTGCAGCTGTTGGTGTACAGGGAGAAGATCAGAGGAGAAAGAACACAGCCCTGAGGAGATCCAGTGCTGATGGTCCGGGGAGAAGAGATGGTTTTTCCCAGCTTCATGTGCTGCTTCCTGTCAGACAGGAAGTCTGTGATCCACCTGCAGGTGGAGTCCTGGATCCTGGGGAGTCCAGGTGCTGAAGGATGAAGTGGAGAGCCAGGTTTACAGCATCGTCTACAGACCTGTTGGATCTGTAGGCGAACTGCAGAGGGTCCAGGTGGGGGTCGGTGATGTCCTTGATGTGGGTGAGCATGAGGCGTTCAAAGGACTTCATAACCACAGATGTCAGAGCGACGGGTCTGTAGTCATTAAGTCCTGTGGTCCTCAGCTTTTTAGGGACAGGAACGATGGTGGAGGCCTTAAAACAGGCTGGTACGGTGCATGTCTCCAGGGAGGTGTTAAAAATGTCTGTAAACACTGGAGACAGCTGATCAGCACAGTGCTTTAAGGTGGAAGGAGAGACAGAGTCTGGTGAACAAGCCTTACGGGGTTTTTGTCTCCTGAAAAGTCTATTTCCATCTCTCTTTGATGGAGAAAGATGTCTCTGTGGGGAGGGGGGGGGGGGGGGGGGTGGGGGGGGGAGGTTCTGTAAGCAGCTGTGGTGAGACTGGTCAGAGGTGTGAGGGGGGATGGAGTCAGGTCTGTCCCATTGTCTGTCGAATCTACAATAGAAGTTATTCAGACTGTTGGCCAGGCAGAGGTCGTTAGCAGCAGCAGGGGCTCTGGGCTTGTAGTTTGTTATTTGCCTGAGCCCCCTCCAGACCGAAGCCGAGTCATTCGCAGAGAACTGATGTTGTAGCTTCTCTGAGTCCTATCTTCTGTAGCTCTGATGAGATGTTAGAATGTAACATTCTAATAACGTTGCTCCAACGGACTTTTATTTTGTAAACCGGAAGTTCCCACTGAAACGGTTGTACTTGAGGTAGCTAGCTGACTGTGAATGTGTAGCTATGAGACACGGACAAAAGCCTGGATTTAAAAGAACTAAAGCACAACATGGACTGAGTTATTCTTAGTTAACCAGACCCAACAGTTCAAACACTGAGCAGAAGATGATTAAAGCTGATCACGTTCTCACGTAGTGCTGCTGCAAAAAATGGGTGGAGCTTTACAGGCACAGCAAAGTTAAACGGGCACTGGTGGCTCTGTGGAGTTAGTGATGATTTACGTTGTTTTATATGGTGTTTGTGGTGATTTAAGATGAGTTTAATGCAACCAGGACAGGAGGAGAGATGGCGGCACACCTAATAAGCGGTCCCCGGAAACATTTCCCCATAAAAAACCTTCTTTGCCCCACGGTGATGGCGTTTCTTGCCGATTCTATCCATTTTTGCATTTAACCATTTTTATTGGTCAATTCCGTGATTCCATCTGCGATTCCATTAACGCAATACAGGTATGCACATAGTCTAGAACAGCAGATAGCCACAAATGACACCAGGGCAATCTGGAGAAAACTGAAAATAGTGACCAACTACAAAAGCAGTACTGCTCTCTCACCTGACTTTGACGAAGGTCTCCCAGATGAATGAAATACATTCTACGGGAGGTTTCAGCAGCTGCCCACTCCCTGCATTTCCCCTCCATCTCTCCCACCCCCCACATCACCACAGTTTTACATCCATGACAAGGAGGTGAGAAACATTTTAATTTTTATTAAGCAGCTGGTTCTGATGGTGTCAGCCCAGTGGTTCTGAGACACCGTGCACACCAGCTAGCCCCACTATTCAACAGCTCCTTGCACCAGTGCACGGTACCTACAGTAAATACTAAGGACTCTATTATCATTACTGTACCAAAAAGCAATAAAATATGGCGTCTCAATGACTATAGACCAGGGGTGTCCAAACACGGTCCTCAAGGGCCGGTGGTCCAACAGGTATTTAATGTGTTCCTGCTCCAACACTTCTGAAATCCTGAAGCAACTTTGCAGAAAGTCTGCGAATGAGCCTCTCAGCTGTGTTGGAGCAGGGACACATTGAAAACCTGGTGGACCACCGGCCCTTGAGGACCGTGTTTGGACACCCCTGCTATAAACCAATGGCCCTCACATCTGTCCTCATGAAATTTGAACGCATCATTCTCTCTCACCTGAAAAAAATCACCACGCCCCAAATGGACAGTTGACAGTTTGCGTACCGGACCAACAGGTCTGCTGAAACCAACACAAGGACCAAACCTGCATGAACTGAGCCACTGAAAACCCACACCAGAGAGCAAAGCACGCTGAAGCTGGAGGAAGTTTTCCACCCGTGGTGAAGATATCACAAGACTAGAAGCAGCGTTGAAACTTGCAGACTTTGAAACGAGCGATGAACGCGCTGAAAACCCAGCAAAATGCTGACTAAGCACAGAACCAGGTCCAGAAACGGACCCTTTCGTACACACTCCAGGGTCTAAAACCAGGACTTGCTGCTCAGACTTCTCTTCAACAACCCGTCTGCCACAGACGGACCACGGACTCAACAGAACCGAGGTAGACTCTGGATCTCAAAATTCCAATTGGGTCTAAAATTTTTTACATTCACTAGTTTTATCTCCACATTGATCTTATCATAGTTTTTCTTCATTGATAAACAATGTAACAGGTTGATTTGATCAGATCATTGATCAGATTATTGCAGTGTGACTGAGTCACAGTTAAAATCTCTTTCCTTCATCATCATCATCATCATCATCATCATCATCATCATCATCATCATCACTGTAAAGCGTGACAGAGTTATATGATGTAGATATGATGTAATAACGCGTCCACAGAGCGTCCTGCTTTAATACAGATGGATGTTTACAGTGAAACAGAACTATTAACTTCCATAATACCCAGTTTTAAATATAAATAGTTTAAAGTGACCTGAGCCTCATTAAAATATGTGTGGGAACAGTTTGTGTTCCATCCTCATCTGCATATGACAGCATGTTTCACTCTGTAGTGGATCAAACTGTGACTTTACGTTGGACATAGTATGAAAATAGCTGAATCACTGTGACCAACGTGGACAGAAGTCTGTGTCTGTCACAGTTTTAATTAATCACACAGCAGCAGCTGAGTGATCACAGCTGCTGCTGCACAACACACAAGTCTGTGTGGCTTTAAAGTTCATATTTCTAGTGCAATATAATGTTTCACCTTATGGGGGCGCTGCACTTATTCCAGGGTTAGACGTGCTTAAGAGGAAAAGGACTTACGCACACCGGAGAATGCGCATAAAGCCAGAGCTGCTCCACCCACAGTGCGTAACTGGGATGAAGGCGTGCAGTGACTGACTTACAGTAAGTACAGGGGGAGAATCGCGCTCAGCCAGAAACTGTGTGGCTTTTTGGACTTACATGCATGAGAGAATAGAACCCTAAAGGAATACTTAAGTAACTTATGTCTTGTAATGTTGCATTGTTCAACTGTCTGTACGTATGTAACTGACACAGGAGATGTAAGCATGATGTGCTGTATCGAAAACAAATTCCACCAACTCTGTTGTGGCCATTAATAAATTATTCTGATTCGGATTCTTTAGCTTTCAGAAACTGCCCAGATAGAGCAAATATTAGCGGAGATAGGGTCTTTTAAATTAACGTGTTCCTAAGATGCTTTCAAGGTCCCTGGGAAACCTGGACAATTTCATTGATTGGTAAAATAAAGCCTGGACAAGACGTGACAAAAGGACATGTCTGGGTAAAAGCTGAGGTATGGTCAACCTAAAGCAGGGGTTCTCCAATGTTTTTGGCTCTAGTACCTTTTTCTCTTATTTCTGAATCCAAGTCCCACCTTTGTTCGACTACAACATTTTGCTCAGAATTCTATGAATAAACAACAACTATAGATCATAATGATGGAATAAATGAGTGATAACACACTTTTTAAAGATTTATTTCTATAGTTTTCATCATTTCCAGTCATCTTCTGATGTGGAACCAACACTGACCTTTGTATTTTCAGTTCCTGTTCAAATCAAGATCATTTCTATCATCATTTGTTGTGTTTTTGGGGTCATTCTGTGTATTGTGTTGTTGTTTGTTTCATTTTTCAGTATATTTTTTTCAAATGTTGTGTGTTGTTGGTACTATTTAATTTATTATCTCAGTGTGTGTGTTCTTGTTTTGTTTGGTTGTTTCTTATGTAGTTTTATATGTTTCTCTGTTATTTTTGTGTATTTTGTAGTAATCTGTGTATTTTTCTCTCATTTATTGTGACTTTGTTGTCGTTTTGTGTGTTGCTGGTAATAGTAAGTATTTTTCTCTCTTAGTGCGTGTGTTTTTGGTGTCATTTTGTGTATTTTGTTGTTTGTTCTTTTTATTATTCAGTATATTTTTCTCTTATGTGTTTTTATATTGTCATTTTGTAAGTTGCTGGTAATATTTAGTATGATTATCATTTTTAACTAAAAATAAACATTATAAACCCCTAATCTTTAATGCTTTCATTTGTTAATTTTCCTTTTTCTCTCTCTCAAGTACCCCTTGCAGTACCATTGAGTACCCCCATTTGAGAAACCCTGCCCTAAAGAACCCTCCTATCCACTTCACAACATGTTTCAGTTCCCGTCTTCAGAGATTCAACACTGACGATGCCACTAGTTGTTGAGTGTCTGTTTTAGTGTAGCGATTGTAATTTATGCTCATTCTGTGTTTTAATGTGTTCTAAATGGAGCTTTATGTTTTTCCTCAATGCTTTTATCATTTCACGGAGCCTAGTCGTGAAGTGGAAAGCTTTTAAAAGAATTGTCACTCAATAATACAAAAAACACCCCAGAAGGTAAACTAAAACTTTATTCTTATTTAGGGGCGCACAGTGGCTTAGTGGTTAGCACGTCCACCTCACAGCAAGAAGGTCCTGGGTTCCATTTCTTCCAGGTATTCCGGCTTCGTCACACAATCCAAAAACAAGACTGTGTGTGATTGTCTGTCTGAATGAATGTCG
This sequence comes from Gouania willdenowi, assembly GCF_900634775.1. Taxonomy (NCBI): domain Eukaryota; kingdom Metazoa; phylum Chordata; class Actinopteri; order Blenniiformes; family Gobiesocidae; genus Gouania; species Gouania willdenowi. The sequence continues at coordinate 36,184,819 of NC_041047.1, forward strand.
CCCTGTGGTGGGATAGGTAGCTTCTTTAGGGATCAGTTCACATGCATGGATACTTCTTTATTTGTCTTAAATGTCCACAAATATATATGAACCCAGTCCGTTACAGTACGTAGACCAGACCGGGCGGCCCATGCATGGAGCACAGATCTGACTGAAGCACCAATCAAATTTGTTCCCTGAGCTCCAGCAGCAAGTGAGGAATGAGCAAAATCAGCAAATATTCAGTGAATGTGAACGCTGAACAACTAAACACAACACAACGCCGTCAATATCCCATCTCACTACTAGCAGAAATCACTTTAGAAATGATACCACAATGATATAGAAGTGTTTTTGTGTTTATTAAAAAATAATATTCATTTAATAGAGATTTTAAAAAAATTATAACAATTAAAAAAAAATCTTGAAGCCCGACCCAACCCTAATGCGTGACATCTCGACCCGACCCAGCCCAAATTTTGTGTCGGGCTCGGGCCTAAAATCTAACCTCTACTTCTATGGTTTCTCTCCTGGTACTGCAGCTTCTTCTCACTATCAAAAATACAGATGCTTTTATGGAAAATAAAGTTCCACTTGTGGTAGATTTGGTCTCTTTCTTTTTAACATTTTACATGAGATGTTTACTTTATGCAAGGGAACCGTACCAAGATTTATTACCAAAAATAAACGTGATGGTGAAAGTAACTCGTAACTTTTACTTTGAGTATTATTTAATTGAGCTACTTTTACTTGTACTTGAGTTTCTTATGTATGAATTATTTGCACTTGAGTACAATTTCAATCAAGTAACAGTACTTACAGTATATTTGAGTAGGATTTATCAGTACTACATACATCTCTGGTGACGGTTAAAGGGATAAAAAATACCGATAGCCGTATCATTTGTCCAGAATCTTAGCGTTTCTCCTGTACCGACCTAATTAGTACCGGTTCTCGGTGCATCCCTAATAACAACTAATGACTTATGAGGTAAATCATTCATGTAGATTGAAAAAATGAGTGGGCCGAGACAACTGCCCTGAGGTACACCACTGTGGACACCAGAGCTTTATAATGTCAACGCAAATGTTTGACTACTGCAGTGTATATTGGACATTTCACACATGACACATTATTGGAGCCTATAATGAATTATGACTTTGTTTGTTGAAACAATATATCTGTCATTCCCTATAACACACACACACACACACACACACACACACGCACACACACATGTACACAACTACAGGAGTGAAAGCAACTTGTCATTTTTCAATTTGTCATTCAACTTGTCCATTTCAGATTTTGGTTACAGGTTGACTTTCTAGGACAGGGTTTCTCAACCTTGGGGTCAGGACCCCATTTGGGATCGCAAGACACTGGGAAGGGGTCACCAGATGAAGAAACTAAGAATATTCTCTTTACAATTTGAGCCCATTTTTTTACCTTTTTTCTGCAACTACACCAAACATTCCATATTTTAACCTATTTTCATCACTTTTTCTTGCCATATTTTGCTACATTACTCCCATTTCTAACACTTGTCCATCAAATTTCAATGCCTTTTTTGCACATTTTTTTCCCACTTTTAAGGCATTTTCAGCACTTACAAACCCTTTCCACCACTTTTCCAATCCAATGTCACATATGTTGACCCATTATATTTAATATTTGTCTCATTGTTTGTTCTTACATTACCTTGTTTTTTTTTTTTTTTTTTTTTTTTTTTTTTATTGGGTCAAATTAAACTACACTAAATTTTTTTAATGTTTTTATGTACTATGTACTCTTGTATTTTATTGTGGTGTGTATGTATTTTATGCTCCCCATATCTTTGCACTCTGAACTGCCCCTCTTTACGACTATTAATGTTGATTGATTGATTGATTGATTAATATTGTCACTTTTAACCTCTTTTCACCATATTTTATGCTTATTTCTGTCACTTTAACCACGTTCACCATTTGTCATGCCCATTAAATGCAAGTTAAAACTAATCGTTACAATATTGACACTTTTTACCACTTTTGTCCACTCTAATTTGAACGTTTAACCAATTTCTGTGGTTTTTAAAAATCCCATTTCACCACAATTTTCCACTATTTTGGTCACTTTTAACTCATTTTTTTTCGGATTAAAACAAAGGTTTACATTTTTAAGATGTCTAATTACTATGACCCAAATAATAGTAATCTCACAAATAATTAGTAAAAAAAACCTGCAACTTTTCCATCAAATTTAAATGGCCCCTTTCTGCACAATTTTTCCACTTTTAAGACATTTTCAGCAACTAAAAAAATGTGTCCCCAGTCCAACTTTTAAGTCCTAACCCAGATGCTTTAAAATCAAATTTTAATGTGCTAATGAAATCGTTCTATAACCGCGACAGCGTTTGTTCAATGATTTTTCTTTAAAAGCTCATCAGGAATATAAGATTGAAATAAAGAGCTTTAGTTTAACTCAGAGTGAAACCTGTGAACTCTCAGTCGACAGCAGAGGAAATCAAAGGAAATCACACACAAAGACAAACTAAAAGTCACTTTATTCATCGTCCACGGCGATGAAAAGCCAACGATTCAAGCTTTTCAATCCTTAACAGGCAGCGTCGCTACGCACATGCTATGCTAGCTCATCACAGCACAAAGGCAAAAGAGCCTGACAAGTGAGCAAGATTTAGAGATGATTGGTTGAGTTCACAGGTCACGTATTTAATGCAGAATACCTTTTGGCTGCTGTGTGAGAGACAGCCAAAGCCGTCAGTTTAATGCGATAGAACGGAGCTCCTCGTTAGCTTTTAAAATATGCAAAGCAGCACATGCTAACATTAATAACTGCCTACATTATTTATCCACTTGAAAAGTGTTCTATCAGCACTAAGCCTACTTTACTTTACTTTAGATATTCAAATCAGAGGAGAACCATAAGACCCATCATCTTGCAAGAGATCCCAGCACTTTTTAAAATTAGCCCCATGTTGTGATATATATGTGGTTTTAATATAGTTTGGTTTATTGAAAATTCTGTGGAGCTGCAGTTTTTTAAAGGAAATGCTGGAGGCTCAGGCATCTGTAATAATCAATATTATCTTCAGAGTCAGGCTGATCAAAGTGGAAGTTCTGCTGGTGAAGCTGAAACTGCTTTAAATATTGTAACAAAGAAAGATTAAAGACCATTTCAGGCATCATGACATTTGCCAAAATGTAGGTTTGGGGTCAATTACATTTTTTAATTATCTATGTTCAATTATAACTCAATTGTGATTACAGTATTTTTGTGATTACAGTATTTTTTCTAATTACAATTCAAATTTTAATTATTGTTTTATTGTTGAACCTCTTAAGCCTAAGCAACTTTTCTTTATAGATCACATACACTTAACAAATAAGGTTTTTTCTAAACTTCTACATGACCTACATGGCTAACCTTTGTTCAGATTGAAGTAGGACCCGTAGTGGGTACAGATGATGTGAAATTTTGGAAATGTATGATACTGAGTGACAATAAATCATGTTTTAAATACAGAAATCTGTAGTCCACCCAAAGAAAAAAAAACTAGAGATATACATCAACTACAGTATAAAGCCAATTCTCAGTAGGGAAGGCTAAAAAAAAAAAGATAATTAATTGAACTAATGTATGGACATCAACTGCAGCAAGTTTGGTGATAATAATAAACATTACAACAAAGATACATGTTTTTGATAAATTAAAACAGGTCAGATTTTTTTTTTTTACATTCCCACATACAGTTTTGGGCCAATGAAAATAGTAAAAAATCCAAATTCCAGAGTGTGTGAGTCTAGAACCAATGCATATAGTGACTAATCATTAGTGATGTGAACAGTCTATGTTCATAGCTCTAAGCTCATCACATTACAGGGAGCTGAGACATATGCTAAGTAGTTTACTGAGACCCAAACATGTTCCAGACCCAAACACACACTGACTTTGTGACTATTTAGAGGAGCTGACATGTCCACCAGATAGGATGTATAGCAGATCTGTTTATATATTCTGAGAGAGTAGGTGGAGCTTATTAATATACCATATTTACCTTTTCTGTGCTGGAGTTACAGATATATGGAAGATGAAGATGGAAGATAAATAAGAACACATACTGTACCCCCACCACACACACACACACTAAATTGTCCATATCTCAAAAAGCGTTGATCTAATCAAATCAGAAATTTATAGTGTGACTATTGAATAATCATGGAAAAATTGGTCATTTAAATAAAATGAGAAAAAGTGCGTTGAAATGACGTATAAAAATGACCCATTTTCTCTTTTTGAAACACGATTTAGGTTGAATAAATGTAATAGACGATTGATTAAATGAACTGAAATTGAATGAATATTTGCATATGCAGTATTATTAGATGAACTGGACATTTACGGTGATTCAATTTGGATGCCTTTGTTCTGGAGGAATGTTTATTTTATTTTTCTCATGATTTCCCTTCCTTTTTTTTTTTTTTTTTTTTTAAGGAAAAAGTAAATAACTGTGAATACTTGGGCATAGCAAATTTAAAGCTGAATTATATATTTTTAAATGTGACTACTTGAATCTAATTTTAAATAATTTGTTGGACTTTAAAGTTCTGGCTTTATTAACAAATGTATCTTTTGATTCACTCCCTGATGTAGATTTTATTTACACGACAGATGGTTTTAGTGTTAGAGGGAAAAGCTTTTACTGTGGTTTATATTGGCCATGCATCATTGGCTTTACTAAAAACCAAAAAGCTGTTCTTTGCTTTTAGCACTCAATCCCCCCCAACACACACACACACACACGCCTGCTCTTTGTTCTCTAACACCCATCACAAATGTGGTCTGGTATGTGACTGCTAATTTATCCTTTCAATGTATGATATCCTGTCATCTCCTCATTTGTCCCTGAGTGTTTCTAATCTGAGATAATCCCGGTGAAATCCTTTGATTGTGTGTTTGGACTCCATCCATCTCTAAAGAAGCAATTTAATGTGCTTCATGGCACTTGGTGTAAAGTCATTTATCTCCTGGATTGGATGTGAATGCTTGTTTTAATAAGTGCTCTCCATGAATTGTAGAAGACGTGCCATTTAATTAGGCAGAGTACAGACTTATCCCCCCGGAAAGTCCTTTTTTTTCATCTGGAATTTGAAGCTCAGTGTTTTGTTTGGGAAAATGGAAGTGTTTAGATTTATTTAAAGAGCAGATGAAAAAGATTGGATGGAGTAAATGTGTCCTCGTACTGCATGAACAGGCTGTAATATCACCAAGTTTATCATTAGCCACAGTTACATGATTTTTTCAAATTCAGAATTAGTTATTTTGAATTAAGTCATTCGGAATGTATGTGTTCTGCTTCGTGTTTACATAGAAATAGTAATTTCGAATTGAGATTTACTTTACAGGTTTATTCATCTTTATTGAATTCCTTTTTAGGTCTGGGGGTTGGAAGGGTTTGATTGGACAGGGGAGAGCCTGACTTATTCACGTTCTATCTGGAAAAAAAAAAACACAACAAACCTTTTCTTTTTGGCTCCAAACATAGAAGAACACATAATAAGAACTGTTTTCATCTTTTTTTTTTGACTAGTTTTGAAGCAGCAGTACACAATAACACACGGTTTCACTTTGGTCAGCTGAGCAGGAGAAGGAGATAGGAACTAATCACAGGTAAATAGATCCCAGTAAACTCCAGAAAAACAATAACCAGGAATAAATATTTGCTCCCTGGTAAAGACAGTAGCTCTAAAACAGGTACAATGATACACTTTGTGATATTACAGCCTGTACATACAGTATGGGGATTGCATTTACATTGTCTCTGGGTTTCAGTGTGACTTGTCCAATAAAGTCTGTTCCGTTTGTTGACATCCGTTGTGTGTGTGTGCGTGTAATAAGTGTGTGTGTCTGTGTAATGTCCACCTATTCATGCTCCTGTCCATTCACTCTTTTCATTTTATATATATATATATATATATATATATATATATATATGTATACATACATATGTCTTTTAAAGCTCTTATAATATAAAATAGGCTCTAGTCGGGCGGCCATCTTGGATTATGTCATCACCAACGCGTCACCGTGGCAAGTCGCGCATGCGCAGTACGAGTGGAATAACTTAAAGTGGAATTAAGTGTTTACAAGATAGAGGAATTATTTAATCAGAATTTAAAACTGAAATAAACCAGCCACCTGATTTAGATTGAAGTTTATTTCGGAAATAAATTTGCATTAGGAATGAAGTGTTTCCAAGGTCAGTTTAAAGAGGATTTCACTTTTATTCTGAATTAAAGGTGCAGTCGGTAACTTGGAGGAGAGACAGGACTTTGCATTAAATTGAACAAGTACAACTTTCAGATCCCTCCCCCTCCCTCTCTGCTGCTCTCCTCCCTGCTCCCAAAGCCCCTCCTCCAGAGGAGGCTAGCGTGTGAATATTGCTAAATGGTCAAAAAACAACACAACAAAACCGATAAGACTGTCAGTTTACTTCTAAAAGATATTGTCTGCTACTTTCTAATAAAACACCAACCTGTAACGTTAGCATTACTATCGGAAACAAGCTAACGTTAGCCCTATACTGCTACATCACAGGAATATAACATGCACTACGGTGTTGTTTTGTTGTTGTAACAATTACAAAACAAACATAATGTAAATCAAGCATGGGTAATTATCTGTCAAGCAGAAAACGTCGTCAACTCTGCGTCAGTTTTGAGTCCTTCCAGATCACGGAGTTCCCTCCACCTGTGAAAATCCCACTCCGATATTGACTCTCGACTTGTCCCGAGCTCTGTTTAATCTTTCTTTTTAGCTTTTCTTTCTTCTTCCGTCCTCTTTTACACTTTTTACTTCTTTGCCGTGTAAAACTACTTCTCTAAGCTCCTGAAGCTGCTCTCGGAGATGTGAGCTTTGACCGAGCGCGAGCATGAGCTAGCTGAGGAGGAAGGGGGCGGGAGCTGTGAGTGACAGCTGTCAGGACAGTCCATCAAGCACAATCCTGGCTCTGATTGGTTCTTTTTGCTCGGTCGTGGTGGATTCTGGCTATTTGCAATAGGATCAGGAGGCGGGACTCAATAAGCCTGTTTTTTTTTTTTATTTTTTTTTTTACAGATTACAAGTTTCATGTAATGTTGTCTTTACAAACTGACAGTTTTAGCAAATATGACAAAAGCCACTTTTATAAGAGTTAGCAGTTGCACCTTTAGGAATTAATGTTCCCATGTAAACGTGACCATATACCTGTTGTTAGAGCTACTGTATTCACCAAGGAGCAAATATTTATTCCTGGTTATTGTTTTCTGGAGTTTTACTGGGATTTGTTTATTTATTTATTCTATTATTTAGCGGTGATTAGTTCCTATCTCCTTCTCCTGCTCAGCTGACCAAAGTGAAACTGTACATTATTGTCCAGCTGCTGATTCAAAACTACAATCAAAATAAAAGTGAAAACATTTATTGTTATGTGGTCTTCTACGTGTTTTTTTTCCTGATAGACTATAGAATATGTCACGTTCTCCTCCTGTCCAATCAGAACCCTTCCCAACCCACAGACCTAAAGCACAATTAAATAAAGCTGAATAAATATGTTTTCCATGTAAACCTCAGTTCGGAATTACTATTTCCATGTAAACACGAAGCAGAACACTTTAATTCTGAATAATTTAATTCTGAATAATGAATTCTGAATTGAAAAACATCATGTAACCGTAGCTATTGGCTGATACATTCGCCCAACTCTTGATCAAAACAGAAATCAGCACGTGATGGTAGAAGTGACTCAGCAGATGAGCAGTGGGAGTTTTCAGATCATAATTTATCTCCAAAATGTTCATCAATCAGAAGTAAAAGGAATGTTAGAAAAAAACGAGGATACATAAAACATCTGGAAATACTCAGAAGACATAGAAGAAGTGTCAGAGAGAGATTTACCGACCACCGTCTCCTGCTGAGTCACATTAAAGTTCTGAAAACCACCTTTCCTCTCTGCCACCTTTGTTTTAAAACTGAGTGTGTAATACATATTACTATTAAATCCTACTATACCGTCACTTACGCTGTAGTCAGAATATGTGACCCAAGTACAGAAAGAGGTGTGGGCGTGGCCAAGAAACTTCGCTTGATAGTTAGCATGGTTTTAAAACAGAGATGGGCAACTTCTACGAGAGCAGGGCCACAAAAATATGATTGTCTGATCTGAGGGCCAAATTATTAGCATTCACGTTAGCATTTATATGATAATGAGATTAACACAGGCAAGAGCAATTGTGGGTTTTGTCTTTGTCGTCCTTTTTTTTGGGTTTTCTTGGTGTTTTTCTTTCTTTTTTTTTAGTTTTTAGACCTTTTGTGTGTTTTTAATTCATTTTGTTTATTTTCTTGTCAGTATGGCAAATTTTTGTTGCCTTTTTGTGTGTTTTGTTTGTTTTTGTTATATTTTTTGATTGATTATACTTTATTTATTGGAACTTTATCGCGTTAATTGCGATTATTTAATTACAGAAAAATAATGCACTAAAAAAAAAAAAACAGTGTGAAACCTTTCTCATTGCACAAGTTCCCGGATATGACGTTTATCGTATTTTGATGTCGTAAAGGTTGGATACACATTGCAAAATATCAGATACATATTGGATTTCAAACCACATATGACAGTGGCCTCAGTTGAATCTGCCTATAATTCCTTCATTTGTTTTTTCATTATGTAACAAATACATGAAAAAGGAAAAAAACACTCATTATTTGATATTTGTTTCCAAAACCAAAATGAAAAAACGTTATTTGTTTTCTCCATCACCGATTTGCCAAAGTACATGACCTAGAAGTGTACTCTCATCCAACGCTAACGGCTATGCTAACAGCAGTTCGGCATGATAAGATCGCTGCTTCCAACTGTGCATCAGAAACGTGTCCGTTTCACTTTAGCTGGTGTTGGACACAAAACCTCCTCACAGACATTTAGGAGGATTTAGAGACTCCTCAGTGTTGCAGAGATAAAGATTTCTATGAATGTGTAACGCTTCACTTCCGGGTCACGTACTTTGGTACATTACAATCGGTAATGGAGGAAACAAATAAAGGTTGTTATTCTGAATTAAAGGTTGCAGTCGGTAACTTGGAGGAGAGACAGGACTTTGCATCAAATTTGAACAAGTACAACTTTCAGATCCCTCCCCCTCCCTCTCCGCTGCTCTCCTGCCTGCCTCCAAAGCCCCTCCTCCAGAGGGGAATGAAAATCGAATGATACACGGATTCAGTTGGATTTTGAAAGAATCTGATTTGTTGCTGTTCAAAACTGTCTTTAAATGATCGAATGCAGGTTGAAAATGGGCAAAAAAGAGAGAAAAATCATATTTGGGTTGCATTTGTCGGCAATCTGAAAGCAGCCTTATTCTGCTTTAAAAAAAATAATTAAAAAAAATAAACTGTTCTCTACATTTTACACTATACTTAAAACAGTGATTCTCAGCTGCATTAACTGATATGTTAATGACTGTTAGGTAATACATTATAATGAATAATAACACATTATTAAACTGTTAATTCATGCTTAATAATGCATTAACTAACATTAATTGAGGGACCCTAATTGTAAAATGTTACCTTTTTTTTTAGTTAGTTATAACATAGTGAAGCTTAATTAATAATAAACATTACATTTGCACAGTTTTTTGTTTATAACCTGGTGCTGAAGCTAAATCTGATTTTACTCAGAAAAAACAAAGGGAAACATTTACACAGTTGTACATGTTTCCATACAGAGAACAATAAATGCCTGTGGTTATAGGTGGATTCTGTTAAGTGAAGGTTAGCGGTAATGTTTAGTGTTGTTGACCTGTTTTAATGGAGCTTTCTAAAGCATGATTTTCCCTCCTCTGTTAATGGCCTCCTACAGAAATACTCTCCAGGGGCCACGAGCCTACAGCTTCCATTGAATTATGTTTGCCAACATGCTATTTGTGACCTTTAACTCAGAAGTCACTGTGAATGACTTTAGTGGTTCAGATAAAAATGCTCACATAGACATTTTCTATGTACTGGTTCATCCATCCATCTGATATTTGTGGCTCAGATCCTCCCCTGGTGCAGGTGGCTGATGTTTTACCTGCTCTAAGTTTCGTTAACCTGGAAAGGAACCTGAGTTTGGTTTGGTGAGAACATGCAAATGAAGTCTAGAGCAGATCAGGCAGGTGAATTCTATAGCATTTGTCTTTGAACAGCATAAACAGACATTCAACTCTAAAACTAACTAAACTCCATATATAAACATCTGAAGCTAATGATGTAGCGACCATTAGCTCCTTAGCATTCCTGACGTAGCGTTAAATTAACACACTGAAAACTTAGAACTTAGAACTTTCTTCCTAACCACTCAATGTACATGCCTGTAATTTATAAAAACACCTGGACTGTTTTTGTACAAACAGTAATAAAATAAAATATTGTAACATCCCTGCAGTATGATATAGTCGTAGTGTTACTGTTCTAATGTTAATGTTATGATGGTTCCGATTAACGTGTATTCTTTGAATGCATCTTTGGGCAGAGTTGGAATGTGAGTGGCTGTGAGTGAAATAGGGGGCGGGTCAGAGGTGAGGAAATGCCCTGTGTGTGTGTGAGAATAGGTTCAGGATGTGAATGAATGAGGGAGCAGCCGATTGTTTTTTGGTGTTTCTGTGTGGAAACCACGTTCTGTGGTACGTTACAGTATTTTTTATTGCCACAAACACAATGGGGAAAAAGTGGCGCCCCCCACTGTATAAGTTCAGTGCAGCAGCTGAGCCTGTCTAATACTGTCCCTACTGTTCTGGAGGTGCATAATCAGAGCTTAATTTGGCCCATATCCTGCATGAGCAAGATCCAGGAACTCCCAGATCTTTACCAGAACTTATTTGATTAAATCCAGCTCCTCATTTTTTAATTTTTTAATTTTTTCCACCACCTCATTTGCTTTTAGATTAAAAGTTAAGCTAATATATATGGACAGCTGTGACTTCTATTGAGTTGAAATCACTGGAAATGTCATTGTAAACCTGAATGTAAAAACTGAGAGTGAGTGAGGAAGAGAGGAGAAAGTCAGGCCACGCCCACGCTACGTCTAAAGGGTCGTTTTCTGCAAAAATTGTGTCCTGTCAGCTTGGAAGACGATAGAAAATGGCTAAAAACGTCAGTTGAATTTAAAGAAGTTTTTTTAAATCAATACAGTGAAGCTAAGTCTGAGGGTAACGATGTCCAAGGTTGTTTCTGTGGAAATCATGGAAAAGAGCAGCAGCACAGCAGCAGTTAGCATAGCTAATAGCAACAGTTAGCGTAGCTAGTAGCAGCAGTTAGCATAGCTAGTAGTAGCAGTTAGCATAGCTAGTAGCAGCAGTTAGTGTAGCTAGTAGCAGCAGTTAGCATAGATAGTAGTAGCAGTTAGCATAGCTAGTAGCAGCAGTTAGTCTAGCTAGTAGCAACAGTTAGCGTACCTAGTAGGAGAAGTTAGCATAGCTAGTAGCAACAGTTAGCGTAGCTAGTAGCAGCAGTTAGCATAGCTAGTAGCAACAGTAAGCGTAGCTAGTAGCAGCAGTTAGCATAGCTAGTAGCAGCAGTTAGCGTAGCTAGTAGCAGCAGTTAGCATAGCTAGAAGCAACAGTTAGCGTAGCTAGTAGCAACAGTTAGCGTAGCTATTAGCAGCACCTGTAGCAATGATGCTAATACAGGAGAACCTGCCTCCAACAGACAGGACACAGGAGGAGAACTATCCAGGACATGAGGAGGACTCAGGGACAGAGAGAAGTTAAAGTTCTGATAGAGACATTAAGACAGAGGCTCAGTTCAAAGCTAAGATGATCTGCTGCTCTAGGTTTATGAAAGACAAGTCAGGCCTCGGCTGGAAATATGGAAAAAAGTTGTGAGGATAAAAGTTTTCTTAATCTTTTGAACAAATAAAAGCACACGTTATATTTTCATTTTCTGCTGTGCTGCTGATTCATTAGAGGAGTTATGACCTTATGGGTGTAAAAGTTAAAAGTAGCTAAATTATTATTACATGGCAATACTAATTCTGTATTGATTTGCATTTAAAACACATTTGTTCACCTTTCTCCAGGTCTGGGGGTGGGGAAGGGTTCTGATTGGACAGGGGGAGAATGTGACGTACACAACAAACCTTTTCTTTTCAACATAAAAGACCACTTAATAAGAACCATGTTCACTTTAATTTTGATTGTAGTTTTGAAGCAACAGCTGGACAATAATGTATGGTTTCACTTTAGTCAGCTGAGCAGGAGAAGGAGACAGAAGACGTACTTTGGCCAATCAGAGCCAGCGGTTAGCGCTCTGTCTCCACTCAGAATGTTTACAAGATTATGGAATTATTTCATTTGAAATTAAAACCGGAATAAACCAGCCACCTAATTCGGATTTAATTTTAATTTGAAATAGCCATTTGCATCCAGAATTAAGTGTTTACAGCGACAGTTTAAAGAGTATTTAAGTTTTAAAATGTAAAATGTAAAAATCTATATATATATAATAACCCACATGTGACCACCACACATTAGTGGGTGTCACACAAACTCATCCCCTGTTCTGTGGGACAGTGTGGGACCATAGCTGTATTGAAAGGCCAGAGAGTAAACACACAACCTTCTGGCAGTGAGAGTGTGTCGCTAATTACAGTTATTACTATGTTTATTTTAGATGCACTAATAAAAATAGCTAGCCTGCATTTTTACTCATATATATTTTGGGGTTGGCCCAAGATAGTAGAGTTCTGGAAAGGTATAGAAAAGGAATGAAATAACCGAGTAGGTATCAAACCTCTTTTTGTTCATGCTCTTTATGTGTATTATGTGTATAGATTATGTTACGGTTTTCTAAAAGACAATATGTTTAATAAAGACTGCAGCTATACTGTACTAGCTGTGTTTCCATTAGAGATTTTTACAAAATAAAAGTGATATTTCTAAATGTCGACAAAGTATAATTGCGCTTTGACCGTGTTTCTATTGAGCTTTAACTATACATTTAAACATTTAATATGGAAACGTCTGGAAAAACCTCCTCAACAGAGTAAAAACTTATTCGAGATATTTGAGTGATTTTTCTCAATTCAGGTGTTTCCATTACCAGTTAAATTTAATTACCATTAAAATGACAATAAAAAAAAAATGACACCAAAAACACATACAGTGACAGACAAATACACAAAATCACAAAATAAAGACTTCAAAAACACACAAAAGAACAACACAAATACACAAAATAACAACAAAAAAATACTAAAATGATTCCTAAAACTGTCACAATGACAGAACATTTTAAAAAATGACAATATGAAAATACACAAAATATTACCTTAAACACACACAATGACAACAAAATGACTCCAAAAACACATACCGTACAGTTATAGATAAATACACAAAATTACCAAATATTGACTTGACCAACTTGACTTGAACAACTACAAAAATACACGAAGTAAAATAAATTAAAAAAATACACTGAAGAGTACAAAAACAAACAATAATGGAAAGAGAAACAAAATCACAACAAAAATGATTCCAAAAACAAAACAAAAAGCACAAAGTCTAATGTGTGTTTGAAGGTGTTTCCAGTGAAGGTTGTTTTGGGGGCGGAGCCTAAACACAAGGACAGATACAGATTCATTAAATAAATAATAAAAAAAGCATACACAAAAAACCAATCATACATCAAGCAAAAATAATAACAACAACAAATGAATCAAAAACATAATTCAATAGAAGAGGCGTCTAGGGCTCAAATCAAAATTGGTTCCCAAATTTTCTAAAATGTTCTTTCCTTTCTTGCTATAATATTTTCCATGGTTCATAAGTTCATCATTCTGTAGCTGGGTTTACATTACAGATTTTCACAAAATAAAAACAATATTTCTAAATGTCAACAAAGTATAATTGGGTTTTGAACGTGTTTCCATTAAACGTTGTTGACATTCAGAAATATTGTTTTTATTTTGTGAAAATCTGTAATGTAAACCCAGCTACAGAATGATGAACTTATGAACCATGGAAAATATTATTCAAGAAAGGAAAGAACATTTTAGAAAATTTGGGAACCAATTTTGCTAAAACAGAAAGAGCCCTAGACGCCTCTTCTATTGAATTATGTTTTTGATTCATTTGTTGTTGTTATTATTTTTGCTTGATGTATGATTGGTTTTTTGTGTATGCTTTTTTCATTATTTATTTAATGAATCTGTATCTGTCCTTGTGTTTATGAGCAGTACGTCTCACTGTTGTTTAGAATGAAAAATGTTCGGAATAAATAAACGTACATCCTGGAGGCCTCCGTCTAGAGGTGCTCTGTGTCTGTATATTTGTAATGTTGTAGGTGGTAACTTACAGGACACCCAACCCCCACACATAGCCCCACCCCCTCTGCAGCCAGATGGCTGTCACGCAGGCGTTCCCTTGCCCACACCATGCTGATTTCCCATCACTCTTTTGTTAATGAGGTCGTTAGTGATGCAACGGACAATTAAAATTTTCCCAATCTGGCATTTCCCCCCATTTGGTTTCCTTTGTTGTTTAGCTTACAGGGTGTTTCAAAGGAAAGTCTGACTGCTTCTGCTGCAACGTCGCATCGTTTCCTACTGCTTTCACCACCACATACTGTACTTTTTTTTTTTTTTTACTTTAGTGGATGAATAGCGCTGAGCAGCCAGTTCATGGAGCTCCATCTACAGACACCACTGACAGTTAATCACGGGAGTCACAGATCAGGCAGGCGTGCCAGCACATGCTGCGATTGACACGCTGCATGTTTACATCAGATGTAATGGTGTTTTTTGGAGTTGTTTTCTCAGCAGCAATGCTCCTATTTAGCTGTAGAAAATGCCTCGGGGCCTTCCATAAAGAGGAGAGAAACAACCCAGATTCAGGGGAGATAAGTGCTAAAAAGGACCAGTGGGTTTGTAATTGGTGGAGCTGCCATCACAGTGAGTTTGGAAACGGTTATGTCAGGACGCTGTGACTCCCTCCCTGCCTGTTAGTCAGACTTCTTTCCTCCAAAATACCAGCTGTGTAAAATGAGAGTAAGTGGAACCAACTAAACCTGATTAACTGTTGGACAAGAAACCACGAAGCAAGCAAAATGGAATCCTGACACACGTCGAGTGGGAATGTTTGGTTTCCAAATCTGAATAGTGCAATAAAAACTGGTGATGGAAACACCTGCAATTCAATATAACACTCAAACGTTTAGACGCTTTCATGAGAAGGAATAACAGTCATTTCAATATTAAAATGTGTTGTAAAAGCGTCATGGAAACACTTTTTACACAAACACACATCATAGAACATGACGTATATGGTCACATGACCACTGAAAACATGACGCGGTACTTGGGGACAGAAGAAGAGACCCAGAAAAAAAGATTAGTGCCACATTAGACGTGAAACAACAAAGGAATACAGAGTGTTCTAAGGAGGTTCTTTCCTCACGGGAGTTACCAGGATCACGTCTAAAATGACCGTCAATGGAAACACGTTCAAAGTGCAATTACACTTTGTCGACGTTTAGAAATCTCACTTTTATTTTGCAAAAATTCGTAATGGAAACCCAGCTCGCAACGATGACACACATTACGCTAAAAAACAACAAGAGCAAACTAAGGTGCAACTTAAGTAGGGATGAGAACCAAACTCTGTATTTCTTTAGGTACCGACCATAGGTGGAGTTAGAGAATTAAATATATAGACAATATCGAGATTCGCGCCATCACAATGTGTGTAACATACTGCAAAAATGATTGATAGGATAATTGATAATGTTGACTCTAAAATGTGCGTTGACGCGTGGTAACGTCCACCGTCCTGAATACGGGTCAACATTCATGTTCTCACTCATTCACGCTCTGAAGGGATTAAATGTTTCTCAAATACAGCAGCAAATCACAAATATCATATACAGTTAGAAAGTGTTTGTTTATTTTTTTCTTATTTGTGTGCATTGTCAGTAACTCAGGGTGATTTATCCTTAATATTCTCACTTACAGTTGTTACAATGCTGTCATTATGTTGCCATGGTTACTTTGAGACTTCTACACAGTAGTTTCAGTGAAAAGACACACGTTGCACTTCATTCTGTTTTTTTTTTTTAATTAAAATGTGCAAAAACACTAATAATAAATAATAAATAGGATGTTTTGAAGCAAATAGTTTTGACGCAATTTGTCTTTTGAATGATCAATATCTTCTGATAAACACATAAAGCAACTTGATTTTCATCTCTACATTTAAGTAATTAAATCGCAATATTCTACCCAGTTAATATTAAATATGGCGATAATATCGTATCATGACCCAAGTATCACGATAGGTATCGTATTGCAACATCTATTTGAAATCATGGAATCTTCTGTTTTTAACCATTTAAACCATTCTAAGACACAACCATCACAGCAAACACACTCACTTATGTTGTCAACATAACCAATCCAGCACTGTTCACCTTTAACATGATGTCATGTCTGATTGAATTAATATATTCCATCAAAAGTGGTTCAAAATCTTCCTCAGACATTCATAAATCCAATGAATTCCAGCATTAAGTCCAAAACAAAAAATGGAACATCTTGTTTACAACAAGAAAGAAGCTCCGCCCTGATTTCTTCTTGCTTTTTTTTTAGCTCTGTGAGGCTGAACCGTGTCATTAAAAATCACCATTTTTAGATTCATGTTGTAAATTCATCATAAAATCTTTATGCTTCATTGTTGCTGCAGTACCATACATGACCTGCTTGGTGCAGTGTCACTTTAACTGTTTATAATGTGAAAAAGAATTGCGCAAATAAGAATAAGAACCAAGTCACATGACTCACGTGCCAAAAATAACCTTGTATTTTTAATAGAACAACAACTGCATTCATATATAATTTTTACAGTCACTGTGTTTTATGGCACTTCAAATATTTACATACTAAGAATTATATTTTTTCAAATACATTTGGACAAACAAATTTTGACCACCAGCATTTTTCCCAATTACAAATGTTTTTTTTCCTCATAAAGTCATAATAATTACATTCCCAATAACTAAAGTTCAATTACAATTAATTACTTATGATAACAGTTTGACCCATGTCTTAAATCAATAAATCAATAAATAATAATAATAATAATAATAATAATAATAATAATAATAATAATAATAATAATAATAATAATAATAATAATAATAATATAATAATAATAATAATAATAATAATAATAATAATAATAATAATAATACATTTAATTTGTATAGCACTTTTACAGTGCTCAAAGACGCTTTACAGGGATAAACAATGAGTAAAAATACAGAGGCATAGACTTAAGTAAAAACACAATGTAATAAACAATAGGTAGACTACAAGATAAAATGGCTATACATTAAAATGGCTATACATTAAAATGGCTATACATTAAAAACAGTCCGAAATGAGTGGTTTTTGAAGTGTTTTTGAAAGTGAGGAGGTCCGTGCAGCCTCTGAGATTTTGAGGGAGTGAGTTCCAGAGAGTGGGGGCGGAGCCTGGTCCTGGAGGGATGTTCATGCCAAATACTCAAGTACAATTAATTTAGGAATAGATTTTTGTTCAATTCCAATTACCATTATAAATACCTTATAATTGTAATTGATTACAAATTACGTGAGAACAATTATAAATGACCCCAACCCTGTTATTGATATTATTGAGAAATAAATATGATAAATTGTAACATTTTTGAGATTTTATTATTTAGCATTTATAACCACACAAAAGTACTGGAAATAGGTATTGTTGAGTACCGATAGCGATTCACAGGTACAGAGTATCGGTTTCAAATGTGAAAGCTACCCATCCCTACCCAATCCTTGTACCCTTCGTTCTTTGGTTATTCTTTTTTAAAACCAAATCAAAACAACAATGAACTGTGATTTTATTTAGTTTAACTGACTTAAAACCTAAATAGGAATGCAGAAACATTAAAAACCAGACAAGCAGCAATTTTCTGTTTTAAAAAAATGTATGTTTATGTTGGAAATTAGAGCCAGAACTGAAGTCCACTACGCCTGGTTTCCCTCCCCAGGTCCTGGACCAGGTCTCCTCATACACTTATTTCAGCTGTTTTCATTCAGTCTGTGGATTGTTTTAGTTTGTAAAAAGCTGCTCATGTTTTGTGGTGTTATGATCCAAATAGTATCCAGTTAAACTGGTGACTGAGCATCTATTCAACCAAACGTGTTCTCACAACTAGCCCTGCTCTCTGCCCTGCTTTTCTACATGTTTGCATAGACGTGTGTATACATATATTGCATTTGTTGATTTTGTATATGGGAATGGGGTGTGGTTTTGGACTTTGTGCACTTTCTAAATAGCTCATACACTGGCAACACACACCTTAACTTAAGCACTTTAACTGTAATTCATATACTCATGTACTTTGTATTGTTGATTGACTGATTGTATTGTAGTTATGTGCTTTAAGCCTTGTGAATAGTATTGTTTTATAACCTGCCAAGGGACAACAGATGCAAAGTAGCATTTTTCTAACTCTGGTACATTTACAACATAAATGTGTGTTTTTTTTCTTCACATTTGTCAATGTGCACTGTCCCTTACAAATAAAAAACCTCCTAGTGTGAGGAACAAATGATGTTAGAACTTCTACCATTTGACACTTTTGCAAAAACAATTATAGCTTTTTTGAGGGCAGTAAAAATATTGTTTTTGCACGTTATAACACCACTAGCCACTAACGGCAGCCGGCAACACACGCGGAAGTTGATCACAAGAATTGAGGAGCACCAGTAGATTCATTACACCACCTCTGGTTCCTTTAGGTCACATATAATGTGCATATTTTATGTAACATCCATTTTTTGTTTTGATTTATTTATGTATTAATAATGTTTCTATTCACTAGTTCAGGGGTCTGCAACCTTTACTCTGAAAGGAGCCATTTTGTCTAATCTCACCTGGATTAAAATCCCTCTGGAGCCGAAAAATACCTTCTCAATGAAGAAAATATAGTGTTTAAAATTCTAAACACTTAAAATAGTATAGAATAATGTTGTGAGTTAATGGATTGAAAGGTTTACAAAAATAACTTGAATTTGATAACACATGATCATGTGAGCTAATTTCTCATTTCTTGCTACATATCAAGCATGCATATTAAGCCGACATGTTGGCAATTAAATAAATCTTTCCCCAAACAAATAAAATCTCTATTTTCTTCCAGAATAGTGTTTTTGTTAGTTTAGTTATCTTGAAATTTTATGGTTAGCCACAGGTGCAGGAAAGTTGTTGGTTGATGAAGTAGCAAGGTGGCAGAGTTATTGCACAATGTGATTTAATATTTAGCTTAACAATTTGTTTTATCATAATTGTATTTGAAGTTAATGTCATCAGTCATCTATACCCTCTGTAAGAAAAATAACAATTCATCATTTTTTGTTCTTTTAAAGCTATAGGGAGCCATTGCAAAAGAGTCAAAGAGCCACATGAGGCTCCAGAGCCGCAGGTTGCAGACCCCTGCACTAGTTCATCAGTAATGTGACTTATGTGTTGCTCTTTTTTGTATTTTTTGGTAGTAAAAGTCTGCCCCCCTGTGTGGTCCCCTCTGTGTGTGAGATTAAAACATGAAGCTCTTGTCCCTAGTTTACACATAGATATCCAAATATCACACAACAGAACATGATTTATTTTAAAACAGTAAAATGCTGTTTGTCTGGTTTTTGATTTTTCTGTATTTCTGTTTTAGTTTTAAGTCAATAAAACAAAATAACCATATTGTTTATTTGTTTTTTGATTTGGTTTTAAAATGGAATAACTGAAGAACTTCTTCTTTCTTTCTTTCTTTCTTCTTTCTTTCTTTCTTTCTGTTCTTTCTTTTTTCTTTCTTCTTCTTTACCAACTTGTTTCAGTGCTGGGTGGACATTTGTGCATGGTCAGTAATAAAATCTGCTTACCATGGCCTTTGATTAATTCGTTTTTCATCTTGAGATGGATTGTTACCTAAAGCAATGTGAGACGGGAGCTTTCAAAGCCATCATTGCTACTACAGCACACACGATGTGCTGCTTTCTGTCTTTGATACTCGTATATCTGGCTCCTGGCTATTGTTCCATGTTTGGCTTCAAAGCAGTTGCCAGGGTTCATCACTGATGAAGATATTGGGGCTGTTAAATCAAGAGGGCCTGGTTGCAGCGGGGGAAACAATGGTTAGATCTTGTGGTTTACCCTTCAGCCCGAGGCCAGGAATCTAGAGCAGCGTAGGAGATGTGATCCTGTTTTACTTTTATCTCAGGGCACAATGAGTTATTTTACAGCAAGATACCAGACATAGCTTCAACCGTGTGGTCAAAGCAGTTGTTGTTTTTGTTTTTTTTGGCTGTAGAGACAGTGAATAATGTGCTGCCATCAACATTTATCAGTCCTTGATCTGTCTTTGTACTCCACTAACAAACTGCTTCTGAGGCCTTGTTGTGTGAAACAGGCTGAGGGGGGAAGTCCAGGGTTTGTTAGAAAGAAGGACAGGAACAATCTGGCCTTTTTCTTTCCCACATTACTTATATCTCTACAAAACTTAGGAGACAATCGGGTTTTCTCGTCAGAAACAGATATTGCTTTTTTTCTTTCTTTCCTAAAAGGAAATATCTGGTTTCAGTCATTTCCTCCCTGGGAAAAAAGCAGATGTTATTATATGAATGCTTCTGCTTGTTCCTCACATGGATGCCATGCTGTCTATCAGTGTCTCACTGTTGGCTGTGCTCAGCGTCGCTAAATGACACAACCACCTGGATAGTAGTGAAGTTACCTGTAGTGGTTCAAACCTGAGCAGGATCAGAGAGTTTTCATTAGCCTTGGAAATGCACAACATCTAAATAGTTCAATAAAAACTGGTGATGGAAACACCTGAATTTAAAAAAAACACTGAAATATCACTTACATTTTTTTCACGAGGAGGTATTTCAGGCGTTTCGTGTGTCACAGCAGCGCTATGGAAACACCTTTTCTGTAAATACACGTCACGGAACAACGTATCTGGTCACATGACCACTTCTCTCTGAGAAAACATGGAGCGGTACGTGTGGACAGAAGACGAGACCCGACATTTCTTAGCATTAGACTTAAAAATGATTACTGCCACATTAGATGTGAAACAACAGTGTTTTATTCAGCGTTCAATGGAAACGCGTTCAAAGCGCAATTATACTTGTCGATATTTAGAAATATCGCTTCTACTTTGCAAAAATCTGTGATGGAAACTAGGCTAGAGTCAAAAATTGTGCTTCAATCAATCATTTATGAACAGATTTTCTATGAACAGAGAATGAATCAACAATAATATCAAGTCAATAGGAAAACAAGCTCTGATCTAACACAGCTGTGGTCTGGAGTAGACATACAGTACGTTCTGAATGCCCACAGGACCAAAACCACTGACTCCAGCCCACAATGTACTTTTCTTCCTTATTTCATCCAATGGTTGTGATCTTCTTCGTTTAACATGGACCATGGTTTCAGCTGTGTGTCTTCTTTAGTTCTTAGGTTACGTCAGACATTGATGATTGTCAGAGTCAAAACAATAACATATAAAGACAAACACACATTGTTCAATTAATATTTTTATATTCTATTGTCAACGAGCAACCGTAGCAGTGGAGGCACTCAATGAGGAAATAAAGCTCCAGGTTTTTAATTTGCGCCACAAACACAATGTGCGTCCATCTCCACTCAACTCTCTTCTGATCAGAATGAAGGTCCTTATATACAGGTGCACCATTAATTAGCCTGTACCAAGCATGGGGTGACATTTAATTTGCATATTAAAAGTACAACATAAATATTTACACAAACACCTCTTACAGACATGATCACAAACACTAACCCTGTATTAATATAATTAACTTTATTTACATCCCCTAAATTATTAAACTACATATTTACATTAAGTTACACACATCCAGCTCCCCTGTTCCTAGTATCTACTTGGTCTCTCCCACCTGGAACTATAAAAAGGTGTCCAAAGCTCCTGGGGAATTCTTTTACCCGAACACCTCAGGAAAGAGGAAGAGAGCATGCACAGGTAAGCTTTGTTGATGATCACATCTCAATCACGCTCAGAATACCAGAACATATTTAATTGTTTTATCTTCATGTCATTGCTAAGTTATTTATCAATTAAAATTAAATGTATTTTTGTGTTTATCGCTAGATGAATCCTGTGGCCTGAACCATGTGCTTCACCACCTGTCTTCCTCATTACATAACAGATAAATTAAATAAACCAATACAACAAAAATGTGTTTTTCTTAATTTGATTAAACACTGCAGTTTGTCACAGTATTACAATTTATCTTTTTTAAATTACAACAGTTCTAAGTGTAACGTCACCTCGTCGTTACATCTATTAATTGATTTATTCTTTGAAGCATTAACATTATTTCATGCAATTGCAATGCTTCAATTTTAGTGAGGTTATTACATTTTTATTAAGGATGCAATGATTCATCCATTAGATCGATGACTCGATTTATTTTCCTATGATTAAACTGCATCATTCTGTGCTCGGCTAGTTGTCCATTCTGATGACATTAACTGATGTGATTGAATCACAGCAGACTTTATTTGGATGTGTTTTTAAAGCTCTTTTAATAAAAAAGATGTTAAGTGTGACATCATGACCACGCCCCCAGCAGACATCTAAACATGTGATTGAGGAGAAATGGATGGAGCCATCTTGGGTCATGTGTATGAAACACTGTCTTTATCACAGTCGTAAATATTCTAAAGCTGTGGTTCACTGTGTCCACCGTCCACCACTAGACTCTTCAGCAGCAGCACATATAGCATAGCTCGTTAGCATGAACCCTTCCAGCAGCAGCCCTTTCAGCACAGTAGCATTAGCCTGTTAGATAACCTTCAGCCCAGCCCAGCACATGTAGCATAGCTGTAGCATAAACCCTTCAGCAGGCACATGTAGCATTAGCCCTTCAGCAGCAGTACATGTAGCATTAGCCTGTTAGCTTAACCCTTCAACAGTGCACATGTAGCATTAGC
>NC_041047.1:36207954-36212954 GCF_900634775.1 Gouania willdenowi
ATGTTTTTGTGCGTTTGGTTGTTTCTTGTGTTGTTTAGTATGTTTTCTTTTTTTTTCTTTTTGTGCATTTTGTAGTGATATTGTGTATTTTTCTCTTAATTTGTGTGTTTTTGTTGTCACTTTGTGAGTTGCTACTATTATTTAGAATCATTATCATTTTTAAATAAAAAATAAACATTATAAAACCCCATATTTTTTTATTGCTTTCATTTGCACCCCCATTTGAAGAACACTGCTATAGAACATGCTGTTTTACATGAATTTGTCTGAAATGAAAAAAACTGAGCTAAATGTGAGAAAAAAAGCTAACGCTGCGTCCTATAGTTGTGTAAATGAAGACAGAGATGATTTCAGCTCAAACTCAGACTTTACGCTGTCACAGCCTCTGACTTACTGTGTTGCCCCTTGAAATCTCCACGTGCTAACATGTTCCTGCGAGGACTGAAGATTAGCATATGACACGACAGATTACATTAAATCATGTCTGCACCCTACTTTATGACATTAGCCTCTTAGCCCAGGCACACAGATGCATGCAAATGCTCCCAGAAACCCTCTTATTTAAATCTGCCTCATGACACGGCATCTTTGATATGATTATTAGTCATTTAGTGACGTGACTTCACCCTCATCAGATAAGCCATGTCAGCGAAGGTGAGGAACCACGGTTACTTAGAACACAAACCTTGACAAGCTGTGGAAAAAATGCTGAAAGACAAGGATTGTTGGTTGGAAATGATGTTCAAAGGGATTCTTCTCTGTTTTTACAAATGTGCCCTGAAATCTTTGAAATGTCCTTATTAGTAGATCTATGTCGAACAAAACACATTATTATGCACAGCGCTTCATTGTAAATCATCAGGTGTCAGAACACACGCCGTGTGTTGTTCAGGCAGTGAGAGAGAGACAAAAATGTGACGGATTACATTTTTTTTAAAGCGCCTTTTGCTAAATAAATGTTTCAATAATATCACTTGGACACAAAAAAACAAAAATGGAATGGTAAATGGACTTGATTGTATATAGAGCTTTATCACCACTGAAACAGTCTCAAAGCGCTTTACATATCAGCTCATTCACCCAGTCACTCTCACATTCACACACCAGTGGGACAGGACTGACATGTAAGGCGCTAGTCGACCACTGGGAGCAACTTAGGGTTCAGTGTCTTGCCCAAGGACACTTCGACACATAGTCAGGTACTGGGATCGAACCCCCAACCTCTCGATCAGAAGACAACCCTCTACCACCTGAACCACGGTCGCCCGTGGCTCAATTCCCAATTAATCTAAATGTTTAATAAAAGAATGATGAATCAGCGTTACAGAAGCACGGACAATCTACCGTTACGGAGCATCCGTCTCTCTCTCTCTGAGTGACAGCTGTTAAATCTGCCATGTTTCAGCACCAAGGACAGCGTTAAATCACCGCTAATTTAGCCACAAAAGGTCAATAAACTTCAGACACAAAAATTTAAAATATTTACTAACTTTTACACCCATAATTTAGAGGATGAGGAGTACCACAATTTAATAAATATGAAGTATAAATATTTATTTATTTATTTATTTCATGGTCTGGTGTTGCAGCACTTCATTAATTAAATTTATCTATCAAACTCGCTCATCACAGTCTGTGGGGGCGGGGTTTAACATCAATCCAGCCAAATCCATTGCTTTGGTCTTCACTCTTTTCAATCATGGCGGCTACAACGATGGAGGATGTGGATGAACTTAAATGATTTTAGACGTCGTTGAGAATGTAGAAGCAGGAATATAGAAGAAAACCAACGTATAGATTGTTTAACGCCACCTAGTGTATCAGAATAATGTTTACTAGCTCTGCCTCAATCCATTGTTTGGGATCGATTTAGCTTGACTTGATGTGCAGGTAACCAATCAAATGTTAGGAAAACGCCCCCACAGTCTTTGACGAGTCAGTTTGACAGATAAAATTAATAAATAGTGAAATATTTATATTTCATACTTTCAAAATGAAAATGATATGTAAAATGGATGTAATTAATGATGTCACTTAATGAATGATGTATTTATTTATTTAATTGTGGCACACCTCGTCCTCCATAAAAATCCTCTAATGAATCAGCAGAAAATGAAAATGAAATTTGTCTTTACCTTTTATTTGTCAAAACAGCCATGGAGAACTTTGTATCATCACAACTTTTTTCCATATTCCACAGTCGAGGACTGCCTTATGTTTCATAAACCTAGAGCAGCAGATCATCTTAGCATTGAACTGAGCCTCTGTCTTAATGTCTATATCAGAACTTTAACTTCTCTCTGTCCCTGAGTCCTCCTCATGTCCTGGATAGTTCTCCTCCTGTGTCCTGTCTGTTGGAGGCAGGTTCTCCTGTATTAGCATCATCGCTACAGGTGCTAATACTAGCTACACTAACTGCTGCTACTAGCTACGCTAACTGCTGCTACTAGCTACGCTAACTGCTGCTACTAGCTACACTAACTGCTGCTACGCTAACTGCTGCTACTAGCTACGCTAACTGCTGCTACTAGCTACACTAACTGCTGCTACGCTAACTGCTGCAGTGTGATTTCCACAGAAACAACCTTGGACTTCTTTACCTCAGGCTTAGCTTCACTTAATGACTTAAAAAACTATTTAAATTCCAACTGCCTTTTCTTTAAAACCATTTTCTACCATCTTTCAAGCTGACAAAGAAACTATTTTTGCGCAAAATCACACTTTAGACGTAGCGTGGGGGCGTGGCCTGACTTTCCCCTCTCTGTCACGGTTTGTTGTTGGTGTGGACCCAAATGCAGGGAAAGATGGAGGCAGGATGCAGGAGTAGCGTTCTTGGAACCAGTCCATGTTTATTAGTAAAGCAAATTCCAAAATCTAAACTCAAATCCAAAAAACAGGGGAGTAGGAACAGGAACAAGCCCAGACACGAGGAAGGCGACAACGCCCCTGACATCACTCACACACACAATGATCCCACAGTCATACTGTGTCCAAACACTCAGCTAAATAGTGGAGGAGGCCTGATTGGGAATGGGCCACACCTGGGTGGAAACACGAGGGAGCTAATCAATCACCCACCAAGCACACAGACATCACTGAGGGGTGGAGCCACAAACAGGAATCCCTGAAACACAGACAAGAGTTAAGCACAAACCAAATAAACAAAGACAGAACAAAAAGAGGACCCAAGGGTTAAAATAAACAGAACCTAACACTCTCTTCCTCACCCACACTCAGTTATTACATTCAGTTTTGCGTGTAGAACAAAATTTCCAGTGAAGACACAGCTGTCAAAAAACACTTCAAAATTTAATCAAAACACCTAAAAACAAATGAGGTGCTAAAAAAAAAAAAAAAAAAGGTGCTAAATTATCTAAAAATCAGGTTGAATGTTTTGCTCCAATAGAAAACAATGGTATGTTTACAGGCAGTGGGGCCGTGTGACATCATCAATCATGTGATTTCAAAATGGAGGAACACAGGCTCTAAAACTGTAAAGTAGTTCTATTTTTAAAAGAACATTAAATGAATATGTGGTGCATTTTAATGTGTTTTGTTAGACATAGATCTATTAATAATAACATTTTAAAGCTTTTAGACCACATTTGTAAAAACAGTAGAGGATCGTTTAACAAAGGATGTCCTCCAGGATTAATGTGCGCACACACACACACTCACGCACACACGCACGCACACACGCACACCCACACACGCGCACACACACACGCACACACACACACACACACACACACACACACACACACACCACCACACAACACAACACACACACACACACACACACACAGAGAAAGTGTTAAAATAAATGTTGAAATGAGAGTGTCACCACCCACTCAAACAAGCATTTAAAGAAAGTTGTTGTTCTTTTCATGCGCTCCAACTCATTATGAACACAAGTCAGTGTCAGTCATGGCTGGTGCACAGATGGCGCTCCAATCTGCCCTGAACACACAGTGAATCACTATAATAACACATATTCTGCTGTTTAACACAGTCCATTTGCTTCAGCTTCAGCTGTTATACACTGAAGCATTTTATAAATAAAATGTGCTTTTTTTCTTCTACCTATCATGAGTCTTTATGATAGTGATGGTTGTCAATCACATGCAGTGTTTCCTACACATTCTGCTGCTCTTTGGGGAGCTAGGCATCGCTGATACTTCTCTCCAATTATTCCCAGTGTCATCCGAGGAGCCCCCAACACCACTTGAGCGTCTCGTCTGCGCTCCGTGGTCTTTAATCTTAATTATAAAGCTATCATTACAGCGTGAACCCTAGGCTGCCAACAGTGGGGCCCTGAGCTCATCTGCTCTGAATCAATCACACTAAGTTCTGCTCCGGAGGACTTTTCCTCTTGTTTTAGGCAGGTCATTTTCATTCTCCCTTATCTTATTTTCATAATTATTCTTGTCTCTCTTTTTCTAATGGAGGGAACGCGCTCGACCTCCTGAAGCTTCACACAGTCACAGCCCAATCTGTGATGGAACATTTACCCTTGTTTGTCTTAAAAAAGATGAAGTTTAGACTTTTATCAAAGCTGCTTACATACATTAATTTAATTAAATTAATTTATTTATTTGAAATTAGGACATTACATACTGTATTAATCAGTGTGTCAGCAATCAGCGTCAACATAGATATGGTGGAGTTCCTTTAGCAAAAAGTAGTGTCATTTCATTCTTGAGTATAAGTATAGCAAGTATACTATGGACCATGTACTTGTAGAGTACTACAAAGTATTCACTCAGTTAATACTTCTTCAGATGAAATTGGAACATTTGAAGTTTATAAAAGTATACTTTAAGAATACTTTATAAGTTTTTTTTTTTAATACAAAAAAACAAAATAATAAGTGGTGGGGGGGGTTGCTCCTTGTGAATAAGGTAATTTTAAGTTTACAAAGGTACACTTTCAAGTAT
This sequence comes from Gouania willdenowi, assembly GCF_900634775.1. Taxonomy (NCBI): domain Eukaryota; kingdom Metazoa; phylum Chordata; class Actinopteri; order Blenniiformes; family Gobiesocidae; genus Gouania; species Gouania willdenowi. The sequence continues at coordinate 36,212,892 of NC_041047.1, forward strand.
ATATATAGTACACTCATCTATTTACTGCTAGTATACTAGGTATATACTTCTAGTCCACATTTT
>NC_041047.1:36217954-36270454 GCF_900634775.1 Gouania willdenowi
CACGACTCCGGCTGTAAATCGAGGGAGTGAAATTAGTCGAGAGAAGGTTGGCAGCATCTGATGACAAATTCTCTGGTTCTCAAAACACAGCTGACGTCTTAAATCTGTGATCAAGTAGAATGATCAAAGGCATTCAAGTACTCCATTTAGAGGGTGTGTGGGTGTGTGTGTGTGTGTGTGTGTGTGTGTGTGTGTGTGTGTGTGTGTGGGTGTGTGTGTCTGTGGGTGTGATAGCAGCAGAGGTTTATTTAAAGCCCGACTGAAATTGAAATATTTTTTTCGACAAGCCCGCGTATTTGTTTAGTTTTGAGTTCTTGTCTGGTCAAAAATGCCACTAACCAAAAAGGGAAACACTTCTTCTTCTTCTTCCTTCTTCTTCTTCTCCTCTTCTTTCTTCTTCTTTCTTCTTCTTCTTCTTCTTCTTCTTCTCCTTCTTCTTCTCTTCTCTTCTTCTTCTTCTTCCTTTCTTCTCTTCTCCTTCTTCTTCTTCTCTCTTCTTCTTCTTCTTCTTCTTCTTCTTCTTTCTTCTTCTTTCTTCTTCTTCTTTCTTCTTCTTTCTTCTTCTTCTCTCTTCTTCTCTTTCTCTTCTTCTTCTGCTTCTTCTTTTCTCTGCCTGTTCTCTCTGCTATTTGACAAGTTAGTGAACTGCTTTTTATTTTTATTGATGCAACTTCTGTGTGGGCAATCTCTAAAAATAGCTTCTAATATGACAGCAATTTCAAAAGCACACAGGCTGTTTATCAGCTGGAGGGTGATGTTATTAGCATCTGTTAAGTCCCATCTGTGTTTTAGCGCCCCCCCGTGTAAGCCCATGTATTCACCTAAATAAAAGAAAAAAAATCACATTAAAGTTGATGTTGTGTTGGTGGATTGTTGTTTTTTTTTTTTTTTTTCATTTTATTGCATCTTTCCCCCTGATGTAGTCCGTGGGTGTTTATGGCCTTCCCTAATGAAGTGCTGCAGGAAAGATGTATTTTTGATGTCTTACTCATAGGTTAGCATCAATAACGTTAGCTAAAAAAGCTAAAGGAGTTTGTTTAACTGGTTTTATGGTTATCAAACGTAGTTTACCCAGCAGGGCTATCTTTGTAATAATAACAGCACCATCACATTTATAATTTGATCAAGTTTAAATAGGGAAACCATATTTTCATTTCCAAAAAAGTGGACACTTGGGTCGACCACGTTATACTGAAAAAGAACTCGACCTGATACTGACTGTAAAGAGCAACTCATTAGTTTTCAGATACTGGTGGAGTTTCTCAGATAGAGCAAATATTAGCAGATACAAATTTTTAAGTGAACGTGTTCCTAAGATGCATTCAGGGTCCCTAGGAAATCCAGACATTTTCTTCTATTTATAAAAATTGGCCGGACGGTCCAGACAAGACGTGAAAAGAAGACATGTCAGAGTCAATCCAGACGTATGGTCACCCCAAGTTAGCATAGTAGCATTAGCTTCACTAGTACAGTGCCCGTCGGAAGTATGTATTCATATAGTGGGAGCTTTAGTAGAGTTGTCATAATAATAACATACTCTGTAGAATTATAAAGGGGTATATTTGCAGGTGCAAAGTAAAATAGCGTGTACAATTTCTCTGGTTTAATTCCATAAGACATGCGCATGATGAATGTGTTGGTTTTTTTTTTTTTTACTCATTTTATATTTTTTTTGTTGTTTTTTGGAGTCATTGTGTGTATTTTTGTATCTTTCTGTTGTCTTTTTGTGCATTTTTTTTGTATAATTATTGTTTTTTGTTGCCATTGTAGTTTTGATTCTTGAGTCATTTTGTGTATTTTTTTTGGTTTAGTTTTGTGCATTCTGTTGCCATTTTAGTGTATTTTTGTATAAATATTTAGTTTAGTGTAATTTGAGTCATTTTCATATTTTTTGTGTTGTTTGGAGTAATTTTTCTGTAATGTATGTTTTTGGGAGTCATTTTGTGTGTTTTTGAAGCCTTTTTGTACATTTTTGTGCATTTCTGTTGTCGTTTTGTGTACTTCCTGTATAAATATTGTTTAGTTTTTTGTTTTACTTCATTTGTGCATTTTGTCAGCACATTAGCTCACTCTTTTATGATTCATACTCCATTCCTGAATTTATACATACAAGATCTCCATCTATATCGTACCCCTACACATGTATGAGGGGCATAATATTAGTTAATTTTATGTAATTGCCCAACCTTTCAGGAATTAGCAATTTAGCATTCACAACTATTAATGCAAATTCAGCCAATGAATTCACCTAAATAAGAGAAAAAACCACAATAAAGTTGATGATTTTAATTGAATTACTGATGATTTCAAATTTTCTTATTGATTTTAAGCTGTTCAATGTTTTCTGTTGCACTTTTTGATCATGTAAAGCACTTTGAGTTGCCTTGTGTATGAAATGCGCTATACAAATAAATTTGCCTTGCCTTGTTGGTGGGTTTTTTTTTAAAAAAAATTAATTTTATTGAATCTTTCCCCCCTGATGTAGTCCGTGGGTGTTTATAGCCTTCCATAATGAAGTGCTGCAGGAAAGAGACAGAGACAGAGCAAATATTAGCAGTTACAGTTTTTTAAATGAAGGTGTTTCTTTTAACGGCAAATAAAATACAATTAATAAACACGTTACAAAGTGGCGTCTTTAATGATTCCGTCACGTGTGAGTAAAATTACCATAATGACACCATATTGGCTTTTAGAGCAACTTTTTAAAATATATTAAAAGCCTACTCAGGAAAAAAAAAAAATGTACCTGTCATTTACTGAGGCTGACATGGTGCAATACAGGGCGGCTACATATGAACTAAGGGCTGCTATTAGGACCCTATAAAATGTTAAAAAAGATTAGTTTTTAACTCCTGTGAGGAAACGAAATAAATACTAATAAATAAAAAAACTCATAATTAAACAAAAATGGGTGGGTGACTGGGGGTGTGTTCATGTGGATGGTGGCAGAGGGAACGAAGCTGTTTTGTGTCTGGAGGTTCTGGTCCTGATGGACCTAAACCTCCTTTCAGAAGGGAGAGATTGAAACAGTTTATGACCGGGGTGGGAGGGGTCGGCCACAATCTTTCCTGCACGCCTCAGAATCCTGGAGGGGTTCAGGTCCTGGAGGGAGGGCAGATTGCAGCCGATGACCTTCTCTGCAGAGTGGATGATACGCTGCACTCTGGCCTTGTCCTTGGCCGTAGCTGCAGCTTACCAGATGGTGATAGAGGAGCAGTGGATGGATTGGATGATGGAGCTGTAGAAGTTCACCATCATCTTTGTTGGCAGACTGAACTTCTTCAGCTGCCGCAGGAAGTACATCCTCTGCTGAGCTTTTTTGATGAGGGAGCTGATGTTCAGCTCCCACTTGAGGTCCTGAGTGATGATGGTCCCCAGGAATGGTAAATGGTAAATGGACTTGATTTATATAGCACTTTATCCCCACACTGAAGTAGTCTCAAAGTGCTTACATTCACCCAATCACTCTCACATTCAGACACCAGTGGGACAGGACTGCCATGCAAGGCGCTAGTCGACCACTGGGAGCAACTTAGGGTTCAGTGTCTTGCCCAAGGACACTTCGACACATAGTCAGGTACTGGGATCGAACCCCCAACCTCTCGATCAGAAGACGACCCACTACCACCTGAGCCACGGTCGCCCCAGCAGAAGCAGAAATACTCCACAGAGCTCACTGTAGAGTCTCCCAGGGTGAGGGGGGTGAGGGGGGCTGGGTTCTTCCTGAAGTCTGCGATCATCTCCACTGTCTTTAAAGCGTTGAGCTCCAGGTTGTTCTGGCTGCACCAGGACACCAGCCGGTCTGTCTCCACCTGTAGTCAGACTCGTCTCCATCAGAGATGAGACGATGATGGTCGTGTCGTCTGCAAACTTCAGGAGTTTGACCGACTGGTGAGAGGAGGTGCAGCTGTTGGTGTACAGGGAGAAGATCAGAGGAGAAAGAACACAGCCCTGAGGAGATCCAGTGCTGATGGTCCGGGGAGAAGAGATGGTTTTTCCCAGCTTCATGTGCTGCTTCCTGTCAGACAGGAAGTCTGTGATCCACCTGCAGGTGGAGTCCTGGATCCTGGGGAGTCCAGGTGCTGAAGGATGAAGTGGAGAGCCAGGTTTACAGCATCGTCTACAGACCTGTTGGATCTGTAGGCGAACTGCAGAGGGTCCAGGTGGGGGTCGGTGATGTCCTTGATGTGGGTGAGCATGAGGCGTTCAAAGGACTTCATAACCACAGATGTCAGAGCGACGGGTCTGTAGTCATTAAGTCCTGTGGTCCTCAGCTTTTTAGGGACAGGAACGATGGTGGAGGCCTTAAAACAGGCTGGTACGGTGCATGTCTCCAGGGAGGTGTTAAAAATGTCTGTAAACACTGGAGACAGCTGATCAGCACAGTGCTTTAAGGTGGAAGGAGAGACAGAGTCTGGTGAACAAGCCTTACGGGGTTTTTGTCTCCTGAAAAGTCTATTTCCATCTCTCTTTGATGGAGAAAGATGTCTCTGTGGGGAGGGGGGGGGGGGTGGGGGTGTAGGGGAGAGAGCTTCTGTAAGCAGCTGTGGTGAGACTGGTCAGAGGTGTGAGGGGGGATGGAGTCAGGTCTGTCCCATTGTCTGTCGAATCTACAATAGAAGTTATTCAGACTGTTGGCCAGGCAGAGGTCGTTAGCAGCAGCAGGGGCTCTGGGCTTGTAGTTTGTTATTTGCCTGAGCCCCCTCCAGACCGAAGCCGAGTCATTCGCAGAGAACTGATGTTGTAGCTTCTCTGAGTCCTATCTTCTGTAGCTCTGATGAGATGTTAGAATGTAACATTCTAATAACGTTGCTCCAACGGACTTTTATTTTGTAAACCGGAAGTTCCCACTGAAACGGTTGTACTTGAGGGTAGCTAGCTGACTGTGAATGTGTAGCTATGAGACACGGACAAAAGCCTGGATTTAAAAGAACTAAAGCACAACATGGACTGAGTTATTCTTAGTTAACCAGACCCAACAGTTCAAACACTGAGCAGAAGATGATTAAAGCTGATCACGTTCTCACGTAGTGCTGCTGCAAAAAATGGGTTGGAGCTTTACAGGCACAGCAAAGTTAAACGGGCACTGGTGGCTCTGTGGAGTTAGTGATGATTTACGTTGTTTTATATGGTGTTTGTGGTGATTTAAGATGAGTTTAATGCAACCAGGACAGGAGGAGAGATGGCGGCACACCTAATAAGCGGTCCCCGGAAACATTTCCCCATAAAAAACCTTCTTTGCCCCACGGTGATGGCGTTCTTGCCGATTCTATCCATTTTTTGCATTTAACCATTTTTATTGGTCAATTCCGTGATTCCATCTGCGATTCCATTAACGCAATACAGGTATGCACATAGTCTAGAACAGCAGATAGCCACAAATGACACCAGGGCAATCTGGAGAAAACTGAAAATAGTGACCAACTACAAAAGCAGTACTGCTCTCTCACCTGACTTTGACGAAGGTCTCCCAGATGAATGAAATACATTCTACGGGAGGTTTCAGCAGCTGCCCACTCCCTGCATTTCCCCTCCATCTCTCCCACCCCCACATCACCACAGTTTTTACATCCATGACAAGGAGGTGAGAAACATTTTAATTTTTATTAAGCAGCTGGTTCTGATGGTGTCAGCCCAGTGGTTCTGAGACACCGTGCACACCAGCTAGCCCCACTATTCAACACTCCTTGCACCAGTGCACGGTACCTACAGTAAATACTAAGGACTCTATTATCATTACTGTACCAAAAGCAATAAAATATGGCGTCTCAATGACTATAGACCAGGGTGTCCAAACACGGTCCTCAAGGGCCGGTGGTCCAACAGTATTTAATGTGTTCCTGCTCCAACACTTCTGAAATCCTGAAGCAACTTTGCAGAAAGTCTGCGAATGAGCCTCTCAGCTGTGTTGGAGCAGGGACACATTGAAAACCTGGTGGACCACCGGCCCTTGAGGACCGTGTTTGGACACCCCTGCTATAAACCAATGGCCCTCACATCTGTCCTCATGAAATTTGAACGCATCATCTCTCTCACCTGAAAAAAATCACCACGCCCCAAATGGACAGTTGACAGTTTGCGTACCGGACCAACAGGTCTGCTGAAACCAACACAAGGACCAAACCTGCATGAACTGAGCCACTGAAAACCCACACCAGAGAGCAAAGCACGCTGAAGCTGGAGAAGTTTTCCACCCGTGGTGAAGATATCACAAGACTAGAAGCAGCGTTGAAACTTGCAGACTTTTGAAACGAGCGATGAACGCGCTGAAACCCAGCAAAATGCTGACTAAGCACAGAACCAGGTCCAGAAACGGACCCTTTCGTACACACTCCAGGGTCTAAAACCAGGACTTGCTGCTCAGACTTCTCTTCAACAACCCGTCTGCCACAGACGGACCACGGACTCAACAGAACCGAGGTAGACTCTGGATCTCAAAATTCCATTGGGTCTAAAATTTTTACATTCACTAGTTTTTATCTCCACATTGATCTTATCATAGTTTTTCTTCATTGATAAACAATGTAACAGGTTGATTTGATCAGATCATTGATCAGATTATTGCAGTGTGACCTGAGTCACAGTTAAAATCTCTTTCCTTCATCATCTCATCCATCATCATCATCATCATCATCATCATCATCATCACTGTAAAGCGTTGGACAGAGTTATATGATGTAGATATGATGTAATAACGCGTCCACAGAGCGTCCTGCTTTAATACAGATGGATGTTTACAGTGAGAAACAGAACTATTAACTTCCATAATCCCCAGTTTTAAATATAAATAGTTTAAAGTGACCTGATGCCCTCATTAAATATGTGTGGGAACAGTTTGTGTTCCATCCCTCATCTGCCTATGACAGCATGTTTCACTCTGTAGTGGATCAAACTGTGACTTTACGTTGGACATAGTATGAAAATAGCTGAATCACTGTGACCAACGTGGACAGAAGTCTGTGTCTGTCACAGTTTTAATTAATCACACAGCAGCAGCTGAGTGATCACAGCTGCTGCTGCACAACACACAAGTCTGTGTGGCTTTAAAGTTCATATTTCTAGTGCAATATAATGTTTCACCTTATGGGGGCGCTTGCACTATTCCAGGGTTAGACGTGCTTAAGAGGAAAAGGACCTTACGCACACCGGAGAATGCGCATAAAGCCAGAGCTGCTCCACCCACAGTGCGTAACTGGGATGAAGGCGTGCAGTGACTGACTTACAGTAAGTACAGGGGGAGAATCGCGCTCAGCCAGAAACTGTGTGGCTTTTTGGACTTACATGCATGAGAGAATAGAACCCTAAAGGAATACTTAAGTAACTTATGTCTTGTAATGTTGCATTGTTCAACTGTCTGTACGTATGTAACTGACACAGGAGATGTAAGCATGATGTGCTGTATCGAAAACAATTCCACCAACTCTGTTGTGGCCATTAATAAATTATTCTGATTCGGATCTTTAGCTTTCAGAAAACTGCCCAGATAGAGCAAATATTAGCGGAGATAGGGTCTTTTAAATTAACGTGTTCCTAAGATGCTTTCAAGGTCCCTGGGAAACCTGGACAATTTCATTGATTGGTAAAATAAAGCCTGGACAAGACGTGACAAAAGGACATGTCTGGGTAAAAAGCTGAGGTATGGTCAACCTAAAGCAGGGGTTCTCCAATGTTTTTGGCTCTAGTACCTTTTTCTCTTATTTCTGAATCCAAGTCCCACCTTTGTTCGACTACAACATTTTTGCTCAGAATTCTATGAATAAACAACAACTATAGATCATAATGATGGAATAAATGAGTGATAACACACTTTTTAAAGATTTTATTTCTATAGTTTTCATCATTTCCAGTCATCTTCTGATGTGGAACCAACCACTGACCTTTGTATTTTCAGTTCCTGTTCAAATCAAGATCATTTCTATCATCATTTGTTGTGTTTTGGGGTCATTCTGTGTATTGTGTTGTTGTTTGTTTCATTTTTCAGTATATTTTTTTCAAATGTTGTGTGTTGTTGGTACTATTTAATTTATTATCTCAGTGTGTGTGTCTTGTTTTGTTTGGTTGTTTCTTATGTAGTTTTATATGTTTCTCTGTTATTTTTGTGTATTTTGTAGTAATCTGTGTATTTTTCTCTCATTATTTGTGACTTGTTTGTCGTTTTGTGTGTTGCTGGTAATAGTAAGTATTTTTCTCTCTTAGTGCGTGTGTTTTTGGTGTCATTTTGTGTATTTTGTTGTTTGTTCTTTTATTATTCAGTATATTTTTCTCTTATGTGTTTTTATATTGTCATTTTGTAAGTTGCTGGTAATATTTAGTATGATTATCATTTTTAACTAAAAATAAACATTATAAACCCCTAATCTTTAATGCTTTCATTTGTTAATTTTCCTTTTTCTCTCTCTCAAGTACCCCTTGCAGTACCATTGAGTACCCCCATTTGAGAAACCCTGCCCTAAAGAACCCTCCTATCCACTTCACAACATGTTTCAGTTCCCGTCTTCAGAGATTCAACACTGACGATGCCACTAGTTGTTGAGTGTCTGTTTTAGTGTAGCGATTGTAATTTATGCTCATTCTGTGTTTTAATGTGTTCTAAATGGAGCTTTATGTTTTTCCTCAATGCTTTTATCATTTCACGGAGCCTAGTCGTGAAGTGGAAAGCTTTTAAAAGAATTGTCACTCAATAATACAAAAAACACCCCAGAAGGTAAACTAAAACTTTATTCTTATTTAGGGGCGCACAGTGGCTTAGTGGTTAGCACGTCCACCTCACAGCAAGAAGGTCCTGGGTTCCATTTCTTCCAGGTATTCCGGCTTCGTCACACAATCCAAAAACAAGACTGTGTGTGATTGTCTGTCTGAATGAATGTCGCCCTGTGGTGGGATAGGTAGCTTCTTTAGGGATCAGTTCACATGCATGGATACTTCTTTATTTGTCTTAAATGTCCACAAATATATATGAACCCAGTCCGTTACAGTACGTAGACCAGACCGGGCGGCCCATGCATGGAGCAACAGATCTGACTGAAGCACCAATCAAATTTGTTCCCTGAGCTCCAGCAGCAAGTGAGGAATGAGCAAAATCAGCAAATATTCAGTGAATGTGAACGCTGAACAACTAAACACAACACAACGCCGTCAATATCCCATCTCACTACTAGCAGAAATCACTTTAGAAATGATACCACAATGATATAGAAGTGTTTTTGTGTTTATTAAAAAATAATATTCATTTAATAGAGATTTTAAAAAAATTATAACAATTAAAAAAAAATCTTGAAGCCCGACCCAACCCTAATGCGTGACATCTCGACCCGACCCAGCCCAAATTTTGTGTCGGGCTCGGGCCTAAAATCTAACCTCTACTTCTATGGTTTCTCTCCTGGTACTGCAGCTTCTTCTCACTATCAAAATACAGATGCTTTTATGGAAAATAAAGTTCCACTTGTGGTAGATTTGGTCTCTTTCTTTTTAACATTTTACATGAGATGTTTACTTTATGCAAGGGAACCGTACCAAGATTTATTACCAAAAATAAACGTGATGGTGAAAGTAACTCGTAACTTTTACTTTGAGTATTATTTAATTGAGCTACTTTTACTTGTACTTGAGTTTCTTATGTATGAATTATTTGCACTTGAGTACAATTTCAATCAAGTAACAGTACTTACAGTATATTTGAGTAGGATTTATCAGTACTACATACATCTCTGGTGACGGTTAAAGGGATAAAAAATACCGATAGCCGTATCATTTGTCCAGAATCTTAGCGTTTCTCCTGTACCGACCTAATTAGTACCGGTTTCTCGGTGCATCCCTAATAACAACTAATGACTTATGAGGTAAATCATTCATGTAGATTGAAAAAATGAGTGGGCCGAGACAACTGCCCTGAGGTACACCACTGTGGACACCAGAGCTTTATAATGTCAACGCAAATGTTTGACTACTGCAGTGTATATTGGACATTTCACACATGACACATTATTGGAGCCTATAATGAATTATGACTTTGTTTGTTGAAACAATATATCTGTCATTCCCTATAACACACACACACACACACACACACACACACGCACACACACATGTACACAACTACAGGAGTGAAAGCAACTTGTCATTTTTCAATTTGTCATTCAACTTGTCCATTTCAGATTTTGGTTACAGGTTGACTTTCTAGGACAGGGTTTCTCAACCTTGGGGTCAGGACCCCATTTGGGATCGCAAGACACTGGGAAGGGGTCACCAGATGAAGAAACTAAGAATATTCTCTTTACAATTTGAGCCCATTTTTTTACCTTTTTTTCTGCAACTACACCAAACATTCCATATTTTAACCTATTTTCATCACTTTTTCTTGCCATATTTTGCTACATTACTCCCATTTCTAACACTTGTCCATCAAATTTCAATGCCTTTTTTGCACATTTTTTTCCCACTTTTAAGGCATTTTCAGCACTTACAAACCCTTTCCACCACTTTTCCAATCCAATGTCACATATGTTGACCCATTATATTTAATATTTGTCTCATTGTTTGTTCTTACATTACCTTGTGTTTTTTTTTTTTTTTTTTTTTTTTTTTTTTATTGGGTCAAATTAAACTACACTAAATTTTTTTAATGTTTTTATGTACTATGTACTCTTGTATTTTATTGTGGTGTGTATGTATTTTATGCTCCCCATATCTTTGCACTCTGAACTGCCCCTCTTTACGACTATTAATGTTGATTGATTGATTGATTGATTAATATTGTCACTTTTAACCTCTTTTCACCATATTTTATGCTTATTTCTGTCACTTTAACCACGTTCACCATTTGTCATGCCCATTAAATGCAAGTTAAAACTAATCGTTACAATATTGACACTTTTTACCACTTTTTGTCCACTCTAATTTGAACGTTTAACCAATTTCTGTGGTTTTTAAAATCCCATTTCACCACAATTTTCCACTATTTTTGGTCACTTTTAACTCATTTTTTTTCGGATTAAAACAAAGGTTTACATTTTTAAGATGTCTAATTACTATGACCCAAATAATAGTAATCTCACAAATAATTAGTAAAAAAAAACCTGCAACTTTTCCATCAAATTTAAATGCCCTTTCTGCACAATTTTTCCACTTTTAAGACATTTTCAGCAACTAAAAAAATGTGTCCCCAGTCCAACTTTTAAGTCCTAACCCAGATGCTTTAAAATCAAATTTTAATGTGCTAATGAAATCGTTCTATAACCGCGACAGCGTTTGTTCAATGATTTTTCTTTAAAAGCTCATCAGGAATATAAGATTGAAATAAAGAGCTTTAGTTTAACTCAGAGTGAACCTGTGAACTCTCAGTCGACAGCAGAGGAAATCAAAGGAAATCACACACAAAGACAAACTAAAAGTCACTTTATTCATCGTCCACGGCGATGAAAAGCCAACGATTCAAGCTTTTCAATCCTTAACAGGCAGCGTCGCTACGCACATGCTATGCTAGCTCATCACAGCACAAAGGCAAAAGAGCCTGACAAGTGAGCAAGATTTAGAGATGATTTGGTTGAGTTCACAGGTCACGTATTTAATGCAGAATACCTTTTGGCTGCTGTGTGAGAGACAGCCAAAGCCGTCAGTTTAATGCGATAGAACGGAGCTCCTCGTTAGCTTTTAAAATATGCAAAGCAGCACATGCTAACATTAATAACTGCCTACATTATTTATCCACTTGAAAAGTGTTCTATCAGCACTAAGCCTACTTTACTTTACTTTAGATATTCAAATCAGAGGAGAACCATAAGACCCATCATCTTGCAAGAGATCCCAGCACTTTTTAAAATTAGCCCCATGTTGTGATATATATGTGGTTTTAATATAGTTTGGTTTATTGAAAATTCTGTGGAGCTGCAGTTTTTTAAAGGAAATGCTGGAGGCTCAGGCATCTGTAATAATCAATATTATCTTCAGAGTCAGGCTGATCAAAGTGGAAGTTCTGCTGGTGAAGCTGAAACTGCTTTAAATATTGTAACAAAGAAAGATTAAAGACCATTTCAGGCATCATGACATTTGCCAAAATGTAGGTTTGGGGTCAATTACATTTTTTAATTATCTATGTTCAATTATAACTCAATTGTGATTACAGTATTTTTGTGATTACAGTATTTTTTCTAATTACAATTCAAATTTTAATTATTGTTTTATTGTTGAACCTCTTAAGCCTAAGCAACTTTTCTTTATAGATCACATACACTTAACAAATAAGGTTTTTTCTAAACTTCTACATGACCTACATGGCTAACCTTTGTTCAGATTGAAGTAGGACCCGTAGTGGGTACAGATGATGTGAAATTTTGGAAATGTATGATACTGAGTGACAATAAATCATGTTTTAAATACAGAAATCTGTAGTCCACCCAAAGAAAACAAAAACTAGAGATATACATCAACTACAGTATAAAGCCAATTCTCAGTAGGGAAGGCTAAAAAAAAAAAGATAATTAATTGAACTAATGTATGGACATCAACTGCAGCAAGTTTGGTGATAATAATAAACATTACAACAAAGATACATGTTTTTGATAAATTAAAACAGGTCAGATTTTTTTTTTTTTACATTCCCACATACAGTTTTGGGCCAATGAAAATAGTAAAAAATCCAAATTCCAGAGTGTGTGAGTCTAGAACCAATGCATATATGTGACTAATCATTAGTGATGTGAACAGTCTATGTTCATAGCTCTAAGCTCATCACATTACAGGGAGCTGAGACATATGCTAAGTAGTTTACTGAAGACCCAAACATGTTCCAGACCCAAACACACACTGACTTTGTGACTATTTAGAGGAGCTGACATGTCCACCAGATAGGATGTATAGCAGATCTGTTTATATATTCTGAGAGAGTAGGTGGAGCTTATTAATATACCATATTTACCTTTTCTGTGCTGGAGTTACAGATATATTGGAAGATGAAGATGGAAGATAAATAAGAACACATACTGTACCCCCACACACACACACACACTAAATTGTCCATATCTCAAAAAGCGTTGATCTAATCAAATCAGAAATTTATAGTGTGACTATTGAATAATCATGGAAAAATTGGTCATTTAAATAAAATGAGAACAAAGTGCGTTGAAATGACGTATAAAATGACCCATTTTTCTCTTTTTGAAACACGATTTAGGTTGAATAAATGTAATAGACGATTGATTAAATGAACTGAAATTGAATGAATATTTGCATATGCAGTATTATTAGATGAACTGGACATTTACGGTGATTCAATTTGGATGCCTTTGTTCTGGAGGAATGTTTATTTTATTTTTCTCATGATTTCCCTTCCTTTTTTTTTTTTTTTTTTTTTAAGGAAAAAGTAAATAACTGTGAATACTTGGGCATAGCAAATTTAAAGCTGAATTATATATTTTTAAATGTGACTACTTGAATCTAATTTTAAATAATTTGTTGGACTTTAAAGTTCTGGCTTTATTAACAAATGTATCTTTTGATTCACTCCCTGATGTAGATTTTATTTACACGACAGATGGTTTTAGTGTTAGAGGGAAAAGCTTTTACTGTGGTTTATATTGGCCATGCATCATTGGCTTTACTAAAAACCAAAAAGCTGTTCTTTGCTTTTTAGCACTCAATCCCCCCCAACACACACACACACACACGCCTGCTCTTTGTTCTCTAACACCCATCACAAATGTGGTCTGGTATGTGACTGCTAATTTATCCTTTCAATGTATGATATCCTGTCATCTCCTCATTTGTCCCTGAGTGTTTCTAATCTGAGATAATCCCGGTGAAATCCTTTGATTGTGTGTTTGGACTCCATCCATCTCTAAAGAAGCAATTTAATGTGCTTCATGGCACTTGGTGTAAAGTCATTTATCTCCTGGATTGGATGTGAATGCTTGTTTTAATAAGTGCTCTCCATGAATTGTAGAAGACGTGCCATTTAATTAGGCAGAGTACAGACTTATCCCCCCGGAAAGTCCTTTTTTTTTCATCTGGAATTTGAAGCTCAGTGTTTTGTTTGGGAAAATGGAAGTGTGTAGATTTATTTAAAGAGCAGATGAAAAAGATTGGATGGAGTAAATGTGTCCTCGTACTGCATGAACAGGCTGTAATATCACCAAGTTTATCATTAGCCACAGTTACATGATTTTTTCAAATTCAGAATTAGTTATTTTGAATTAAGTCATTCGGAATGTATGTGTTCTGCTTCGTGTTTACATAGAAATAGTAATTTCGAATTGAGATTTACTTTACAGGTTTATTCATCTTTATTGAATTCCTTTTTAGGTCTGGGGGTTGGGAAGGGTTCTGATTGGACAGGGGGAGAGCCTGACTTATTCACGTCTATCTGGAAAAAAAAAACACAACAAACCTTTTCTTTTTGGCTCCAACATAGAAGAACACATAATAAGAACTGTTTTCATCTTTTTTTTTTGACTAGTTTTGAAGCAGCAGCTACACAATAACACACGGTTTCACTTTGGTCAGCTGAGCAGGAGAAGGAGATAGGAACTAATCACAGGTAAATAGATCCCAGTAAAACTCCAGAAAACAATAACCAGGAATAAATATTTGCTCCCTGGTAAAGACAGTAGCTCTAACAACAGGTACAATGATACACTTTGTGATATTACAGCCTGTACATACAGTATGGGGATGCATTTACTTTGTCTCTGGGTTTCAGTGTGACTTGTCCAATAAAGTCTGTTCCGTTTGTTGACATCCGTGTGTGTGTGTGCGTGTAATAAGTGTGTGTGTCTGTGTAAATGTCCACCTATTCATGCTCCTGTCCATTCACTCTTTTCATTTTATATATATATATATATATATATATATATATATATATGTATACATACATATGTCTTTTAAAGCTCTTATAATATAAATAGGCTCTAGTCGGGCGGCCATCTTGGATTATGTCATCACCAACGCGTCACCGTGGCAAGTCGCGCATGCGCAGTACGAGTGGAATTAACTTAAAGTGGAATTAAGTGTTTACAAGATAGAGGAATTATTTAATTCAGAATTAAAACTGAAATAAACCAGCCACCTGATTTAGATTGAAGTTTATTTCGGAAATAAATTTGCATTAGGAATGAAGTGTTTCCAAGGTCAGTTTAAAGAGGATTTCACTTTTATTCTGAATTAAAGGTGCAGTCGGTAACTTGGAGGAGAGACAGGACTTTGCATTAAATTTGAACAAGTACAACTTTCAGATCCCTCCCCCTCCCTCTCTGCTGCTCTCCTCCCTGCCTCCAAAGCCCCTCCTCCAGAGGAGGCTAGCGTGAATATTGCTAAATGGTCAAAAAACCACACAACAAAACCGATAAGACTGTCAGTTTACTTCTAAAAGATATTGTCTGCTACTTTCTAATAAAACACCAACCTGTAACGTTAGCATTACTATCGGAAACAAGCTAACGTTAGCCCTATACTGCTACATCACAGGAATATAACATGCACTACGGTGTAACAATTACAAAACAAACATAATGTAAATCAAGCATGGGTAATTATCTGTCAAGCAGAAACGTCGTCAACTCTGCGTCAGTTTTGAGTCCTTCCAGATCACGGAGTTCCCTCCACCTGTGAAAATCCACTCCGATATTGACTCTCGACTTGTCCCGAGCTCTGTTTAAATCTTTCTTTTTAGCTTTTCTTTCTTCTTCCGTCCTCTTTTTACACTTTTTACTTCTTTGCCGTGTAAAACTACTTCTCTAAGCTCCTGAAGCTGCTCTCGGAGATGTGAGCTTGACCGAGCGCGAGCATGAGCTAGCTGAGGAGGAAGGGGGCGGGAGCTGTGAGTGACAGCTGTCAGACAGTCCATCAAGCACAATCCTGGCTCTGATTGGTTCTTTTTGCTCGGTCGTGGTGGATTCTGGCTATTTGCAATAGGATCAGGAGGCGGGACTCAATAAGCCTGTTTTTTTTTTTATTTTTTTTTTTACAGATTACAAGTTTCATGTAATGTTGTCTTTACAAACTGACAGTTTTAGCAAATATGACAAAAAGCCACTTTTATAAGAGTTAGCAGTTGCACCTTTAGGAATTAATGTTCCCATGTAAACGTGACCATATACCTGTTGTTAGAGCTACTGTATTCACCAAGGAGCAAATATTTATTCCTGGTTATTGTTTTCTGGAGTTTTACTGGGATTTGTTTATTTATTTATTCTATTATTTAGCGGTGATTAGTTCCTATCTCCTTCTCCTGCTCAGCTGACCAAAGTGAAACTGTACATTATTGTCCAGCTGCTGATTCAAAACTACAATCAAAATAAAAGTGAAAACATTTATTGTTATGTGGTCTTCTACGTGTTTTTTTTCCTGATAGACTATAGAATATGTCACGTTCTCCTCCTGTCCAATCAGAACCCTTCCCAACCCACAGACCTAAAGCACAATTAAATAAAGCTGAATAAATATGTTTTCCATGTAAACCTCAGTTCGGAATTACTATTTCCATGTAAACACGAAGCAGAACACTTTAATTCTGAATAATTTAATTCTGAATAATGAATTCTGAATTGAAAAACATCATGTAACCGTAGCTATTGGCTGATACATTCGCCCAACTCTTGATCAAAACAGAAATCAGCACGTGATGGTAGAAGTGACTCAGCAGATGAGCAGTGGGAGTTTTCAGATCATAATTTATCTCCAAAATGTTCATCAATCAGAAGTAAAAGGAATGTTAGAAAAAAAACGAGGATACATAAAACATCTGGAAATACTCAGAAGACATAGAAGAAGTGTCAGAGAGAGATTTACCGACCACCGTCTCCTGCTGAGTCACATTAAAGTTCTGAAAACCACCTTTCCTCTCTGCCACCTTTGTTTTAAACTGAGTGTGTAATACATTATTACTATTAAATCCTACTATACCGTCACTTACGCTGTAGTCAGAATATGTGACCCAAGTACAGAAAGAGGTGTGGGCGTGGCCAAGAAAATTAGCTTGATAGTTAGCATGGTTTAAAACAGAGATGGGCAACTTCTACGAGAGCAGGGCCACAAAAATATGATTGTCTGATCTGAGGGCCAAATTATTAGCATTCACGTTAGCATTTATATGATAATGAGATTAACACAGGCAAGAGCAATTGTGGGTTTTGTCTTTGTCGTCCTTTTTTTTGGGTTTTCTTGGTGTTTTTCTTTCTTTTTTTTTAGTTTTTAGACCTTTTGTGTGTTTTTAATTCATTTTGTTTATTTTCTTGTCAGTATGGCAAATTTTTGTTGCCTTTTTGTGTGTTTTGTTTGTTTTTGTTATATTTTTTGATTGATTATACTTTATTTATTGGAACTTTATCGCGTTAATTGCGATTATTTAATTACAGAAAAATAATGCACTAAAAAAAAAAAAACAGTGTGAAACCTTTCTCATTGCACAAGTTCCCGGGATATGACGTTTATCGTATTTTGATGTCGTAAAGGTTGGATACACATTGCAAAATATCAGATACATATTGGATTTCAAACCACATATGACAGTGGCCTCAGTTGAATCTGCCTATAATTCCTTCATTTGTTTTTCATTATGTAACAAATACATGAAAAAGGAAAAAAACACTCATTATTTGATATTTGTTTCCAAAACCAAAATGAAAAAACGTTATTTGTTTTCTCCATCACCGATTTGCCAAAGTACATGACCTAGAAGTGTACTCTCATCCAACGCTAACGGCTATGCTAACAGCAGTTCGGCATGATAAGATCGCTGCTTCCAACTGTGCATCAGAAACGTGTCCGTTTCACTTTAGCTGGTGTTGGACACAAAACCTCCTCACAGACATTTAGGAGGATTTAGAGACTCCTCAGTGTTGCAGAGATAAAGATTTCTATGAATGTGTAACGCTTCACTTCCGGGTCACGTACTTTGGTACATTACAATCGGTAATGGAGGAAACAAATAAAGGTGTTATTCTGAATTAAAGGTGCAGTCGGTAACTTGGAGGAGAGACAGGACTTTGCATCAAATTTGAACAAGTACAACTTTCAGATCCCTCCCCCTCCCTCTCCGCTGCTCTCCTGCCTGCCTCCAAAGCCCCTCCTCCAGAGGGGAATGAAAATCGAATGATACACGGATTCAGTTGGATTTTGAAAGAATCTGATTTGTTGCTGTTCAAACTGTCTTTAAATGATCGAATGCAGGTTGAAAATGGGCAAAAAAGAGAGAAAAATCATATTTGGGTTGCATTTGTCGGCAATCTGAAAGCAGCCTTATTCTGCTTTAAAAAAAATAATTAAAAAAAATAAACTGTTCTCTACATTTTACACTATACTTAAAACAGTGATTCTCAGCTGCATTAACTGATATGTTAATGACTGTTAGGTAATACATTATAATGAATAATAACACATTATTAAACTGTTAATTCATGCTTAATAATGCATTAACTAACATTAATTGAGGGACCCTAATTGTAAAATGTTACCTTTTTTTTTAGTTAGTTATAACATAGTGAAGCTTAATTAATAATAAACATTACATTTGCACAGTTTTTTGTTTATAACCTGGTGCTGAAGCTAAATCTGATTTTACTCAGAAAAAACAAAGGGAAACATTTACACAGTTGTACATGTTTCCATACAGAGAACAATAAATGCCTGTGGTTATAGGTGGATTCTGTTAAGTGAAGGTTAGCGGTAATGTTTAGTGTTGTTGACCTGTTTTAATGGAGCTTTCTAAAGCATGATTTTCCCTCCTCTGTTAATGGCCTCCTACAGAAATACTCTCCAGGGGCCACGAGCCTACAGCTTCCATTGAATTATGTTTGCCAACATGCTATTTGTGACCTTTAACTCAGAAGTCACTGTGAATGACTTTAGTGGTTCAGATAAAAATGCTCACATAGACATTTTCTATGTACTGGTTCATCCATCCATCTGATATTTGTGGCTCAGATCCTCCCCTGGTGCAGGTGGCTGATGTTTTACCTGCTCTAAGTTTCGTTAACCTGGAAAGGAACCTGAGTTTGGTTTGGTGAGAACATGCAAATGAAGTCTAGAGCAGATCAGGCAGGTGAATTCTATAGCATTTGTCTTTGAACAGCATAAACAGACATTCAACTCTAAAACTAACTAAACTCCATATATAAACATCTGAAGCTAATGATGTAGCGACCATTAGCTCCTTAGCATTCCTGACGTAGCGTTAAATTAACACACTGAAAACTTAGAACTTAGAACTTTCTTCCTAACCACTCAATGTACATGCCTGTAATTTATAAAAACACCTGGACTGTTTTTGTACAAACAGTAATAAAATAAAATATTGTAACATCCCTGCAGTATGATATAGTCGTAGTGTTACTGTTCTAATGTTAATGTTATGATGGTTCCGATTAACGTGTATTCTTTGAATGCATCTTTGGGCAGAGTTGGAATGTGAGTGGCTGTGAGTGAAATAGGGGGCGGGTCAGAGGTGAGGAAATGCCCTGTGTGTGTGTGAGAATAGGTTCAGGATGTGAATGAATGAGGGAGCAGCCGATTGTTTTTTGGTGTTTCTGTGTGGAAACCACGTTCTGTGGTACGTTACAGTATTTTTTATTGCCACAAACACAATGGGGAAAAAGTGGCGCCCCCCACTGTATAAGTTCAGTGCAGCAGCTGAGCCTGTCTAATACTGTCCCTACTGTTCTGGAGGTGCATAATCAGAGCTTAATTTGGCCCATATCCTGCATGAGCAAGATCCAGGAACTCCCAGATCTTTACCAGAACTTATTTGATTAAATCCAGCTCCTCATTTTTTAATTTTTTAATTTTTTCCACCACCTCATTTGCTTTTAGATTAAAAGTTAAGCTAATATATATGGACAGCTGTGACTTCTATTGAGTTGAAATCACTGGAAATGTCATTGTAAACCTGAATGTAAAAACTGAGAGTGAGTGAGGAAGAGAGGAGAAAGTCAGGCCACGCCCACGCTACGTCTAAAGGGTCGTTTTCTGCAAAAATTGTGTCCTGTCAGCTTGGAAGACGATAGAAAATGGCTAAAAACGTCAGTTGAATTTAAAGAAGTTTTTTTAAATCAATACAGTGAAGCTAAGTCTGAGGTAACGATGTCCAAGGTTGTTTCTGTGGAAATCATGGAAAAGAGCAGCAGCACAGCAGCAGTTAGCATAGCTAATAGCAACAGTTAGCGTAGCTAGTAGCAGCAGTTAGCATAGCTAGTAGTAGCAGTTAGCATAGCTAGTAGCAGCAGTTAGTGTAGCTAGTAGCAGCAGTTAGCATAGATAGTAGTAGCAGTTAGCATAGCTAGTAGCAGCAGTTAGTCTAGCTAGTAGCAACAGTTAGCGTACCTAGTAGGAGAAGTTAGCATAGCTAGTAGCAACAGTTAGCGTAGCTAGTAGCAGCAGTTAGCATAGCTAGTAGCAACAGTAAGCGTAGCTAGTAGCAGCAGTTAGCATAGCTAGTAGCAGCAGTTAGCGTAGCTAGTAGCAGCAGTTAGCATAGCTAGAAGCAACAGTTAGCGTAGCTAGTAGCAACAGTTAGCGTAGCTATTAGCAGCACCTGTAGCAATGATGCTAATACAGGAGAACCTGCCTCCAACAGACAGGACACAGGAGGAGAACTATCCAGGACATGAGGAGGACTCAGGGACAGAGAGAAGTTAAAGTTCTGATAGAGACATTAAGACAGAGGCTCAGTTCAAAGCTAAGATGATCTGCTGCTCTAGGTTTATGAAAGACAAGTCAGGCCTCGGCTGGAAATATGGAAAAAAGTTGTGAGGATAAAAAGTTTTCTTAATCTTTTGAACAAATAAAAGCACACGTTATATTTTCATTTTCTGCTGTGCTGCTGATTCATTAGAGGAGTTATGACCTTATGGGTGTAAAAGTTAAAAGTAGCTAAATTATTATTACATGGCAATACTAATTCTGTATTGATTTGCATTTAAAACACATTTGTTCACCTTTCTCCAGGTCTGGGGGTGGGGAAGGGTTCTGATTGGACAGGGGGAGAATGTGACGTACACAACAAACCTTTTCTTTTCAACATAAAAGACCACTTAATAAGAACCATGTTCACTTTAATTTTGATTGTAGTTTTGAAGCAACAGCTGGACAATAATGTATGGTTTCACTTTAGTCAGCTGAGCAGGAGAAGGAGACAGAAGACGTACTTTGGCCAATCAGAGCCAGCGGTTAGCGCTCTGTCTCCACTCAGAATGTTTACAAGATTATGGAATTATTTCATTTGAAATTAAAACCGGAATAAACCAGCCACCTAATTCGGATTTAATTTTAATTTGAAATAGCCATTTGCATCCAGAATTAAGTGTTTACAGCGACAGTTTAAAGAGTATTTAAGTTTTAAAATGTAAAATGTAAAAATCTATATATATATAATAACCCACATGTGACCACCACACATTAGTGGGTGTCACACAAACTCATCCCCTGTTCTGTGGGACAGTGTGGGACCATAGCTGTATTGAAAGGCCAGAGAGTAAACACACAACCTTCTGGCAGTGAGAGTGTGTCGCTAATTACAGTTATTACTATGTTTATTTTAGATGCACTAATAAAAATAGCTAGCCTGCATTTTTACTCATATATATTTTGGGGTTGGCCCAAGATAGTAGAGTTCTGGAAAGGTATAGAAAAGGAATGAAATAACCGAGTAGGTATCAAACCTCTTTTTGTTCATGCTCTTTATGTGTATTATGTGTATAGATTATGTTACGGTTTTCTAAAAGACAATATGTTTAATAAAGACTGCAGCTATACTGTACTAGCTGTGTTTCCATTAGAGATTTTTACAAAATAAAAGTGATATTTCTAAATGTCGACAAAGTATAATTGCGCTTTGACCGTGTTTCTATTGAGCTTTAACTATACATTTAAACATTTAATATGGAAACGTCTGGAAAAACCTCCTCAACAGAGTAAAAACTTATTCGAGATATTTGAGTGATTTTTCTCAATTCAGGTGTTTCCATTACCAGTTAAATTTAATTACCATTAAAATGACAATAAAAAAAAAATGACACCAAAAACACATACAGTGACAGACAAATACACAAAATCACAAAATAAAGACTTCAAAAACACACAAAAGAACAACACAAATACACAAAATAACAACAAAAAATACTAAAATGATTCCTAAAACTGTCACAATGACAGAACATTTTAAAAAATGACAATATGAAAATACACAAAATATTACCTTAAACACACACAATGACAACAAAATGACTCCAAAAACACATACCGTACAGTTATAGATAAATACACAAAATTACCAAATATTGACTTGACCAACTTGACTTGAACAACTACAAAAATACACGAAGTAAAATAAATTAAAAAAATACACTGAAGAGTACAAAAACAAACAATAATGGAAAGAGAAACAAAATCACAACAAAAATGATTCCAAAAACAAAACAAAAAGCACAAAGTCTAATGTGTGTTTGAAGGTGTTTCCAGTGAAGGTTGTTTTGGGGGCGGAGCCTAAACACAAGGACAGATACAGATTCATTAAATAAATAATAAAAAAAGCATACACAAAAAACCAATCATACATCAAGCAAAAATAATAACAACAACAAATGAATCAAAAACATAATTCAATAGAAGAGGCGTCTAGGGCTCAAATCAAAATTGGTTCCCAAATTTTCTAAAATGTTCTTTCCTTTCTTGCTATAATATTTTCCATGGTTCATAAGTTCATCATTCTGTAGCTGGGTTTACATTACAGATTTTCACAAAATAAAAACAATATTTCTAAATGTCAACAAAGTATAATTGGGTTTTGAACGTGTTTCCATTAAACGTTGTTGACATTCAGAAATATTGTTTTTATTTTGTGAAAATCTGTAATGTAAACCCAGCTACAGAATGATGAACTTATGAACCATGGAAAATATTATTCAAGAAAGGAAAGAACATTTTAGAAAATTTGGGAACCAATTTTGCTAAAACAGAAAGAGCCCTAGACGCCTCTTCTATTGAATTATGTTTTTGATTCATTTGTTGTTGTTATTATTTTTGCTTGATGTATGATTGGTTTTTTGTGTATGCTTTTTTCATTATTTATTTAATGAATCTGTATCTGTCCTTGTGTTTATGAGCAGTACGTCTCACTGTTGTTTAGAATGAAAAATGTTCGGAATAAATAAACGTACATCCTGGAGGCCTCCGTCTAGAGGTGCTCTGTGTCTGTATATTTGTAATGTTGTAGGTGGTAACTTACAGGACACCCAACCCCCACACATAGCCCCACCCCCTCTGCAGCCAGATGGC
The DNA here is from genome assembly GCF_900634775.1 of Gouania willdenowi. Classification (NCBI taxonomy): domain Eukaryota; kingdom Metazoa; phylum Chordata; class Actinopteri; order Blenniiformes; family Gobiesocidae; genus Gouania; species Gouania willdenowi. The sequence continues at coordinate 36,241,214 of NC_041047.1, forward strand.
TGTCACGCAGGCGTTCCCTTGCCCACACCATGCTGATTTCCCATCACTCTTTTGTTAATGAGGTCGTTAGTGATGCAACGGACAATTAAAATTTTCCCAATCTGGCATTTCCCCCCATTTGGTTTCCTTTGTTGTTTAGCTTACAGGGTGTTTCAAAGGAAAGTCTGACTGCTTCTGCTGCAACGTCGCATCGTTTCCTACTGCTTTCACCACCACATACTGTACTTTTTTTTTTTACATTAGTGGATGAATAGCGCTGAGCAGCCAGTTCATGGAGCTCCATCTACAGACACCACTGACAGTTAATCACGGGAGTCACAGATCAGGCAGGCGTGCCAGCACATGCTGCGATTGACACGCTGCATGTTTACATCAGATGTAATGGTGTTTTTTGGAGTTGTTTTCTCAGCAGCAATGCTCCTATTTAGCTGTAGAAAATGCCTCGGGGCCTTCCATAAAGAGGAGAGAAACAACCCAGATTCAGGGGAGATAAGTGCTAAAAAGGACCAGTGGGTTTGTAATTGGTGGAGCTGCCATCACAGTGAGTTTGGAAACGGTTATGTCAGGACGCTGTGACTCCCTCCCTGCCTGTTAGTCAGACTTCTTTCCTCCAAAATACCAGCTGTGTAAAATGAGAGTAAGTGGAACCAACTAAACCTGATTAACTGTTGGACAAGAAACCACGAAGCAAGCAAAATGGAATCCTGACACACGTCGAGTGGGAATGTTTGGTTTCCAAATCTGAATAGTGCAATAAAAACTGGTGATGGAAACACCTGCAATTCAATATAACACTCAAACGTTTAGACGCTTTCATGAGAAGGAATAACAGTCATTTCAATATTAAAATGTGTTGTAAAAGCGTCATGGAAACACTTTTTACACAAACACACATCATAGAACATGACGTATATGGTCACATGACCACTGAAAACATGACGCGGTACTTGGGGACAGAAGAAGAGACCCAGAAAAAAAGATTAGTGCCACATTAGACGTGAAACAACAAAGGAATACAGAGTGTTCTAAGGAGGTTCTTTCCTCACGGGAGTTACCAGGATCACGTCTAAAATGACCGTCAATGGAAACACGTTCAAAGTGCAATTACACTTTGTCGACGTTTAGAAATCTCACTTTTATTTTGCAAAAATTCGTAATGGAAACCCAGCTCGCAACGATGACACACATTACGCTAAAAAACAACAAGAGCAAACTAAGGTGCAACTTAAGTAGGGATGAGAACCAAACTCTGTATTTCTTTAGGTACCGACCATAGGTGGAGTTAGAGAATTAAATATATAGACAATATCGAGATTCGCGCCATCACAATGTGTGTAACATACTGCAAAAATGATTGATAGGATAATTGATAATGTTGACTCTAAAAATGTGCGTTGACGCGTGGTAACGTCCACCGTCCTGAATACGGGTCAACATTCATGTTCTCACTCATTCACGCTCTGAAGGGATTAAATGTTTCTCAAATACAGCAGCAAATCACAAATATCATATACAGTTAGAAAGTGTTTGTTTATTTTTTTCTTATTTGTGTGCATTGTCAGTAACTCAGGGTGATTTATCCTTAATATTCTCACTTACAGTTGTTACAATGCTGTCATTATGTTGCCATGGTTACTTTGAGACTTCTACACAGTAGTTTCAGTGAAAAGACACACGTTGCACTTCATTCTGTTTTTTTTTTTTAATTAAAATGTGCAAAAACACTAATAATAAATAATAAATAGGATGTTTTGAAGCAAATAGTTTTGACGCAATTTGTCTTTTGAATGATCAATATCTTCTGATAAACACATAAAGCAACTTGATTTTCATCTCTACATTTAAGTAATTAAATCGCAATATTCTACCCAGTTAATATTAAATATGGCGATAATATCGTATCATGACCCAAGTATCACGATAGGTATCGTATTGCAACATCTATTTGAAATCATGGAATCTTCTGTTTTTAACCATTTAAACCATTCTAAGACACAACCATCACAGCAAACACACTCACTTATGTTGTCAACATAACCAATCCAGCACTGTTCACCTTTAACATGATGTCATGTCTGATTGAATTAATATATTCCATCAAAAGTGGTTCAAAATCTTCCTCAGACATTCATAAATCCAATGAATTCCAGCATTAAGTCCAAAACAAAAAATGGAACATCTTGTTTACAACAAGAAAGAAGCTCCGCCCTGATTTCTTCTTGCTTTTTTTTTAGCTCTGTGAGGCTGAACCGTGTCATTAAAAATCACCATTTTTAGATTCATGTTGTAAATTCATCATAAAATCTTTATGCTTCATTGTTGCTGCAGTACCATACATGACCTGCTTGGTGCAGTGTCACTTTAACTGTTTATAATGTGAAAAAGAATTGCGCAAATAAGAATAAGAACCAAGTCACATGACTCACGTGCCAAAAATAACCTTGTATTTTTAATAGAACAACAACTGCATTCATATATAATTTTTTACAGTCACTGTGTTTTATGGCACTTCAAATATTTACATACTAAGAATTATATTTTTTCAAATACATTTGGACAAACAAATTTTGACCACCAGCATTTTTCCCAATTACAAATGTTTTTTTTCCTCATAAAAGTCAATAATAATTACATTCCCAATAACTAAAGTTCAATTACAATTAATTACTTATGATAACAGTTTGACCCATGTCTTAAATCAATAAATCAATAAATAATAATAATAATAATAATAATAATAATAATAATAATAATAATAATAATAATAATAATAATAATATAATAATAATAATAATAATAATAATAATAATAATAATAATAATAATAATAATACATTTAATTTGTATAGCACTTTTACAGTGCTCAAAGACGCTTTACAGGGATAAACAATGAGTAAAAATACAGAGGCATAGACTTAAGTAAAAACACAATGTAATAAACAATAGGTAGACTACAAGATAAAATGGCTATACATTAAAATGGCTATACATTAAAATGGCTATACATTAAAAACAGTCCGAAATGAGTGGTTTTGAAGTGTTTTTTGAAAGTGAGGAGGTCCGTGCAGCCTCTGAGATTTTGAGGGAGTGAGTTCCAGAGAGTGGGGGCGGAGCCTGGTCCTGGAGGGATGTTCATGCCAAATACTCAAGTACAATTAATTTAGGAATAGATTTTTGTTCAATTCCAATTACCATTATAAATACCTTATAATTGTAATTGATTACAAATTACGTGAGAACAATTATAAATGACCCCAACCCTGTTATTGATATTATTGAGAAATAAATATGATAAATTGTAACATTTTTGAGATTTTATTATTTAGCATTTATAACCACACAAAAGTACTGGAAATAGGTATTGTTGAGTACCGATAGCGATTCACAGGTACAGAGTATCGGTTCAAATGTGAAAGCTACCCATCCCTACCCAATCCTTGTACCCTTCGTTCTTTGGTTATTCTTTTTTAAAACCAAATCAAAACAACAATGAACTGTGATTTTATTTAGTTTAACTGACTTAAAACCTAAATAGGAATGCAGAAACATTAAAAACCAGACAAGCAGCAATTTTCTGTTTTAAAAAAATGTATGTTTATGTTGGAAATTAGAGCCAGAACTGAAGTCCACTACGCCTGGTTTCCCTCCCCAGGTCCTGGACCAGGTCTCCTCATACACTTATTTCAGCTGTTTTCATTCAGTCTGTGGATGTTTTAGTTTGTAAAAAGCTGCTCATGTTTTGTGGTGTTATGATCCAAATAGTATCCAGTTAAACTGGTGACTGAGCATCTATTCAACCAAACGTGTTCTCACAACTAGCCCTGCTCTCTGCCCTGCTTTTCTACATGTTTGCATAGACGTGTGTATACATATATTGCATTTGTTGATTTTGTATATGGGAATGGGGTGTGGTTTTGGACTTTGTGCACTTTCTAAATAGCTCATACACTGGCAACACACACCTTAACTTAAGCACTTTAACTGTAATTCATATACTCATGTACTTTGTATTGTTGATTGACTGATTGTATTGTAGTTATGTGCTTTAAGCCTTGTGAATAGTATTGTTTTATAACCTGCCAAGGGACAACAGATGCAAAGTAGCATTTTTCTAACTCTGGTACATTTACAACATAAATGTGTGTTTTTTTTCTTCACATTTGTCAATGTGCACTGTCCCTTACAAATAAAAAACCTCCTAGTGTGAGGAACAAATGATGTTAGAACTTCTACCATTTGACACTTTTGCAAAAACAATTATAGCTTTTTTGAGGGCAGTAAAAATATTGTTTTTGCACGTTATAACACCACTAGCCACTAACGGCAGCCGGCAACACACGCGGAAGTTGATCACAAGAATTGAGGAGCACCAGTAGATTCATTACACCACCTCTGGTTCCTTTAGTCACATATAATGTGCATATTTTATGTAACATCCATTTTTTGTTTTGATTTATTTATGTATTAATAATGTTTCTATTCACTAGTTCAGGGGTCTGCAACCTTTACTCTGAAAGGAGCCATTTTGTCTAATCTCACCTGGATTAAAATCCCTCTGGAGCCGAAAAATACCTTCTCAATGAAGAAAATATAGTGTTTAAAATTCTAAACACTTAAAATAGTATAGAATAATGTTGTGAGTTAATGGATTGAAAGGTTTACAAAAAATAACTTGAATTTGATAACACATGATCATGTGAGCTAATTTCTCATTTCTTGCTACATATCAAGCATGCATATTAAGCCGACATGTTGGCAATTAAATAAATCTTTCCCCAAACAAATAAAATCTCTATTTTCTTCCAGAATAGTGTTTTTGTTAGTTTAGTTATCTTGAAATTTATGGTTAGCCACAGGTGCAGGAAAGTTGTTGGTTGATGAAGTAGCAAGGTGGCAGAGTTATTGCACAATGTGATTTAATATTTAGCTTAACAATTTGTTTTATCATAATTGTATTTGAAGTTAATGTCATCAGTCATCTATACCCTCTGTAAGAAAAATAACAATTCATCATTTTTTGTTCTTTTAAAGCTATAGGGAGCCATTGCAAAAGAGTCAAAGAGCCACATGAGGCTCCAGAGCCGCAGGTTGCAGACCCCTGCACTAGTTCATCAGTAATGTGACTTATGTGTTGCTCTTTTTTGTATTTTTTGGTAGTAAAAGTCTGCCCCCCTGTGTGTCCCCTCTGTGTGGTGAGATTAAAACATGAAGCTCTTGTCCCTAGTTTACACATAGATATCCAAATATCACACAAACAGAACATGATTTATTTTAAAACAGTAAAATGCTGTTTGTCTGGTTTTTGATTTTTCTGTATTTCTGTTTTAGTTTTAAGTCAATAAAACAAAATAACCATATTGTTTATTTGTTTTTTGATTTGGTTTTAAAATGGAATAACTGAAGAACTTTCTTTCTTTCTTTCTTTCTTTCTTTCTTTCTTTCTTTCTTTCTTTCTTTCTTTCTTTCTTTCTTTACCAACTTGTTTCAGTGCTGGGTGGACATTTGTGCATGGTCAGTAATAAAATCTGCTTACCATGGCCTTTGATTAATTCGTTTTTCATCTTGAGATGGATTGTTACCTAAAGCAATGTGAGACGGGAGCTTTCAAAGCCATCATTGCTACTACAGCACACACGATGTGCTGCTTTCTGTCTTTGATACTCGTATATCTGGCTCCTGGCTATTGTTCCATGTTTGGCTTCAAAGCAGTTGCCAGGGTTCATCACTGATGAAGATATTGGGGCTGTTAAATCAAGAGGGCCTGGTTGCAGCGGGGGAAACAATGGTTAGATCTTGTGGTTTACCCTTCAGCCCGAGGCCAGGAATCTAGAGCAGCGTAGGAGATGTGATCCTGTTTTACTTTTATCTCAGGGCACAATGAGTTATTTTACAGCAAGATACCAGACATAGCTTCAACCGTGTGGTCAAAGCAGTTGTTGTTTTTGTTTTTTTTGGCTGTAGAGACAGTGAATAATGTGCTGCCATCAACATTTATCAGTCCTTGATCTGTCTTTGTACTCCACTAACAAACTGCTTCTGAGGCCTTGTTGTGTGAAACAGGCTGAGGGGGGAAGTCCAGGGTTTGTTAGAAAGAAGGACAGGAACAATCTGGCCTTTTTCTTTCCCACATTACTTATATCTCTACAAAACTTAGGAGACAATCGGGTTTTCTCGTCAGAAACAGATATTGCTTTTTTTCTTTCTTTCCTAAAAGGAAATATCTGGTTTCAGTCATTTCCTCCCTGGGAAAAAAGCAGATGTTATTATATGAATGCTTCTGCTTGTTCCTCACATGGATGCCATGCTGTCTATCAGTGTCTCACTGTTGGCTGTGCTCAGCGTCGCTAAATGACACAACCACCTGGATAGTAGTGAAGTTACCCTGTAGTGGTTCAAACCTGAGCAGGATCAGAGAGTTTTCATTAGCCTTGGAAATGCACAACATCTAAATAGTTCAATAAAAACTGGTGATGGAAACACCTGAATTTAAAAAAAACACTGAAATATCACTTACATTTTTTTCACGAGGAGGTATTTCAGGCGTTTCGTGTGTCACAGCAGCGCTATGGAAACACCTTTTCTGTAAATACACGTCACGGAACAACGTATCTGGTCACATGACCACTTCTCTCTGAGAAAACATGGAGCGGTACGTGTGGACAGAAGACGAGACCCAGACATTTCTTAGCATTAGACTTAAAAATGATTACTGCCACATTAGATGTGAAACAACAGTGTTTTATTCAGCGTTCAATGGAAACGCGTTCAAAGCGCAATTATACTTGTCGATATTTAGAAATATCGCTTCTACTTTGCAAAAATCTGTGATGGAAACTAGGCTAGAGTCAAAAATTGTGCTTCAATCAATCATTTATGAACAGATTTTCTATGAACAGAGAATGAATCAACAATAATATCAAGTCAATAGGAAAACAAGCTCTGATCTAACACAGCTGTGGTCTGGAGTAGACATACAGTACGTTCTGAATGCCCACAGGACCAAAACCACTGACTCCAGCCCACAATGTACTTTTCTTCCTTATTTCATCCAATGGTTGTGATCTTCTTCGTTTAACATGGACCATGGTTTCAGCTGTGTGTCTTCTTTAGTTCTTAGGTTACGTCAGACATTGATGATTGTCAGAGTCAAAACAATAACATATAAAGACAAACACACATTGTTCAATTAATATTTTTATATTCTATTGTCAACGAGCAACCGTAGCAGTGGAGGCACTCAATGAGGAAATAAAGCTCCAGGTTTTTAATTTGCGCCACAAACACAATGTGCGTCCATCTCCACTCAACTCTCTTCTGATCAGAATGAAGGTCCTTATATACAGGTGCACCATTAATTAGCCTGTACCAAGCATGGGGTGACATTTAATTTGCATATTAAAAGTACAACATAAATATTTACACAAACACCTCTTAACAGACATGATCACAAACACTAACCCTGTATTAATATAATTAACTTTATTTACATCCCCTAAATTATTAAACTACATATTTACATTAAGTTACACACATCCAGCTCCCCTGTTCCTAGTATCTACTTGGTCTCTCCCACCTGGAACTATAAAAAGGTGTCCAAAGCTCCTGGGGAATTCTTTTACCCGAACACCTCAGGAAAGAGGAAGAGAGCATGCACAGGTAAGCTTTGTTGATGATCACATCTCAATCACGCTCAGAATACCAGAACATATTTAATTGTTTTATCTTTCATGTCATTGCTAAGTTATTTATCAATTAAAATTAAATGTATTTTTTGTGTTTATCGCTAGATGAATCCTGTGGCCTGAACCATGTGCTTCACCACCTGTCTTCCTCATTACATAACAGATAAATTAAATAAACCAATACAACAAAAATGTGTTTTTCTTAATTTGATTAAACACTGCAGTTTGTCACAGTATTACAATTTATCTTTTTTAAATTACAACAGTTCATAAGTGTAACGTCACCTCGTCGTTACATCTATTAATTGATTTATTCTTTGAAGCATTAACATTATTTCATGCAATTGCAATGCTTCAATTTTAGTGAGGTTATTACATTTTTATTAAGGATGCAATGATTCATCCATTAGATCGATGACTCGATTTATTTTCCTATGATTAAACTGCATCATTCTGTGCTCGGCTAGTTGTCCATTCTGATGACATTAACTGATGTGATTGAATCACAGCAGACTTTATTTGGATGTGTTTTTAAAGCTCTTTTAATAAAAAAGATGTTAGTGTGTGACATCATGACCACGCCCCCAGCAGACATCTAAACATGTGATTGAGGAGAAATGGATGGAGCCATCTTTGGGTCATGTGTATGAAACACTGTCTTTATCACAGTCGTAAATATTCTAAAGCTGTGGTTCACTGTGTCCACCGTCCACCACTAGACTCTTCAGCAGCAGCACATATAGCATTAGCTCGTTAGCATGAACCCTTCAGCAGCAGCACATGTAGCATTAGCCTGTTAGCATTAACCCTTCAGCAGCAGCACATGTAGCATTAGCCTGTTAGCATTAACCCTTCAGCAGCAGCACATGTAGCATTAGCCCTTCAGCAGCAGTACATGTAGCATTAGCCTGTTAGCATTAACCCTTCAACAGTAGCACATGTAGCATTAGCCTGTTAGCATTAACCCTTCAGCAGCAGCACATATAGCATTAGCTTGTTAGCATTAACCCTTCAGCAGCAGCACATGTAGCATTAGCCCTTCAGCAGCAGTACATGTAGCATTAGCCTGTTAGCATTAACCCTTCAACAGTAGAACATGTAGCATTAGCCTGTTAGCATTAACCCTTCAACAGTAGCACATGTAGCATTAGCCTGTTAGCATTAACCCTTCAACAGTAGCACATGTAGCATTAGCCTGTTAGCATTAACCCTTCAGCAGCAGCACATATAGCATTAGCTTGTTAGCATTAACCCTTCAGCAGCAGCACATGTAGCATTAGCCCTTCAGCAGCAGTACATGTAGCATTAGCCTGTTAGCATTAACCCTTCAGCAGCAGCACATGTAGCATTAGCCCTTCAGCAGCAGTACATGTAGCATTAGCCTGTTAGCATTAACCCTTCAACAGTAGCACATGTAGCATTAGCCTGTTAGCATTAACCCTTCAACAGTAGCACATGTAGCATTAGCCTGTTAGCATTAACCCTTCAGCAGCAGCACATATAGCATTAGCTTGTTAGCATTAACCCTTCAGCAGCAGCACATGTAGCATTAGCCTGTTAGCATTAACCCTTCAGCAGCAGCACATGTAGCATTAGCCTGTTAGCATTAACCCTTCAGCAGCAGCACATGTAGCATTAGCCCTTCAGCAGCAGTACATGTAGCATTAGCCTGTTAGCATTAACCCTTCAACAGTAGCACATGTAGCATTAGCCTGTTAGCATTAACCCTTCAGCAGCAGCACATGTAGCATTAGCCTGTTAGCATTAACCCTTCAGCAGCAGCACATTAGCATTAGCCTGTTAGCATTAACCCTTCAGCAGCAGCACATGTAGCATTAGCCCTTCAGCAGCAGCACATGTAACATTAGCCTTTCAGCAGCAGCACATGTAGCATTAGCCCTTCAGCAGCAGCACATATAGCATTAGCTTGTTAGCATTAACCCTTCAGCAGCAGCACATGTAGCATTAGCCTGTTAGCATTAACCCTTCAGCAGCAGCACATGTAGCATTAGCCTGTTAGCATTAACGTTTCAGCAGCAGCACATGTCGCATTAGCTCATTAGCATTAGCCCTTCAGCAGCAGCACATGTAGCATTAGCACATTAACATTAGCCCTTCAGCAGCAGCACATTTAGCATTAGCCCTTCAGCAGCAGCACATGTAGCATTAGCATCAGCAAGAGAGTTTTATTGAAAATATAGAGTATTAAAAAGTTAACATCCTGTTAATTTAAACTAAAGTGTTGGTTGGACTTATTTCAAATAGAATGTGAGTATATTTGACATTAAATGATGTTCACTTGTTTATGTCCATTCATTTATAGATGATTCCTTTACAACAAACAACAGAAATCTTTGAAATCTCAGCTTTACTGTCCAGTAACCTGGGATTTATTTCACACACTGTTCACATTATTATTTTGGATAAAAAGGTACTGAATAATTTCAGATCAAATCGTTCTAAATTAACCAATATCATCCATGAATTGAATCAGCAACAATGAATTATTACATCCCTAATATTTCTAGCTATAAATGCAATGGTGCTAATGTTAATGAAACTGAATCTCCTCTTGGGGACAAATACTGTAAAGTTTTCTGAATCTGAATCTCTCTGAATTTCAATTATTATTACTTTCGGTTTTCGGCCTTGGTTTCCTCATTTTCGGTTGTGGCCCAAGAATTTTAATTTCTGTGCTTTAAAAACTAATTATTTAGAAAAGTGATTCTCAAAGTTCCCACTTTGTCAAACTTACATTTCACTCAGAATTCTGAGAAAAAAACATCTGAAGATGATGATGATGAATGAATGAGTGATATCACACATTTTAAAGTATCTCATTTTGTAAATAAGTGAAACAGTATTTAGTTAGTAAGTAAGTAGTTTATTTATAAAGTGCTTTTTGCAGATAAAATCACAAAGTGCTGTACAGAGTTGTGATAAAGTACAAGTGCAACACAATAGAATAATAAAACAAGAGTGCATAAATATCATAAGAACAGCAACATTAAAGGACAAATAAAAATTAAAATCCAGTAACTAAAAGCTTTTCTGTAAAGTGTAGTCTTCAACAGTTTTTTAAAGTGACCACACAGTTGAGCTCCCTGAGAGACTGGTGCAGGTTATTCCAGAGTCTGGGAGCTACAGCCTGGAACACCAGGTCTCCTCTGGTCCTAAATGTAGTTTTTGGGGTCTTTAGGAGACCCTGACCTGAAGACCGAAGGCATCGCCCTGATGAGTAGAGGAACAACAAGTCTGAGATATATTTAGGGGCCTGACCATGTAATGCTCGGAACGTGAGAACTAATATTTAGTTCCTCCTGAATAGATGTATTTCTATAATTTGTATCATTTATGGTCACATCCTGCCTCCTGGTAGACTGACCTTTGCATTTTAAGTTCATTTTCTAATCAAGATCCTTTTATTTTTTGTATGTTTTTGTTGTAATTTTTATGTGTTGTTGGTATTATTAAAATGATACCCTCTGTGTATGTTTTTGGTGTCGGTTTGTATGTTTCTCTGTTATTTTTATGTATTTTGTAGTGATCTTGTGTATTTTTCTCTCATTTATTGTCTTTATTGTTGTTTTGTGTGTTGCTGGTAATGGAAAGTTTTTTTTTCTCTAAATGCGTGTGTGTTTTTGTGTATTTTGTTGTCTGTTCTTTTTATTATTCAGTATATTTTTATCTTATTTTGTGTGTTTGTGTGGTGTTGGTATTTTTTTAAATTGTTCTCTCTGTGTGTGTGTGTTTTTGGTGTCGCTTTGGATGTTTGTTATTTTTGTGTATTTTGTAGCTATTTATTTTTCTCTTATTCATTGTGTCTTTGTTGTTGTTTTGCGTGTTGCAGTATTTTTCTCTCATACGGTGTGTGTTTTTGGTGTCATTTAGTTGTTATTTTTCTGTTCTTTTCATTATTCAGTATATTTAATCTGTTATTTTGTGTGTTTTTGTGAGTTGCTGGTGATATTTAGTATTTAACTAAATATAAACATAATAAAAGCCCATATTGTTAATGCTTTCCTTTGTTAATTTTCCTCTCTCTCTCTCTCTCTCTCTAGTACCCCCTGTAGAGCCATTGTGTACCATAGGTGTACACGTAAAATAAACTAATTATTTAAAGTAATAATGAAACAGAAGTTTGTGCTGCTGGTTTCTCTCTGGAGAACTCTACAAGTGGTGGACAACATGTAACAGCAGACCTTTCATCTACATCTACACCACCCAGCTGTCAGCCTGAAGAGCCACTTCCATTAAGTGTGTGTCTGCCCACTATACAATTACATTCACATACACACAGGCTTATAGGCACACTTACTATACATAAGCCTGCTTTCACTTCAGATACACACTGGCTGAGGTTAGCGTGTGTGTGTGTGTGTGTGGGAGTGTGTGTTTCATGTGTGCGTCTAAAAGAGAAAGAAGCAGACAGCCAGAGTGCTAGCGACCTTTTAGAGTGCTCAGGCAGGGGAGGCCTTTTTTTCCTTTTTACAGAACAGAAATCAGCAATTGACCTGTCACTTTTGCTCTGATAGCCATCTCTGGAAAGCAGGTCATGCACATACGTCTAAAGTGCCTCTTAACCGCATTTTATGAAGCCAGAAAATGTAATCCAATAATGATTTGACTCTGACGGAGGGAGAGGGAGCGACGCAGTGGTTGATCACACGCTCCTAAAAGCAGCACAAACACATTCAACGCTTCATCTGAACCACACTGTTAGCACACGGCTAACACAATTAGCAATTAGATGTTTGTTTTTCATATATTAAACTGATTCTCCAGCATCCATTTACCAAACTAGCATTGTTCACACACATATATATGCAGTTTATTATGTAAGGCAAGGCAAGGGAAATGTATTTTAAAAAGAGCAAAACATTCAACAGTTTATAATTAGTAACAATAAAATCAGCAATAAAAACTTTAAAAATCTCTCTTTAAATCATACGCAGTAGAGAAAAATAGTTCCTTTAAAGGAGACATATCATGTTAAATCCACTTTTTTAGCCCTTAAATGCATTTTGTTGTATATTTAGTGTTTAGAAGTACAGAAAAAAATCAAATTAGTCTCTTCAGGTGCTCCGTAGATATCTTTATATTCTGTTTTGCTCATATTTTTCAATCTGTTTCAATTTTTCTATTCTCTATTACGTTTTTTGAACTATTACATCACAGTATTTGCAACAGAACTGCCAAATTAGTTCATCAACTCCAGGTCCAACACTTCGAGCAATCCACCATTTTTATTTCTGGCTTTTATTTTGTAGTCCAAGCTCCAGGATGCAGAAGTTACGAGAGGATAAGTCAAAATGTTGGGTTGTTGGATGTAGTAACCCACACGCTTCATTACACCGTCTCCCAGCATCAGAACCTTTTCAAAGTGTCTGGTTGAGTTTTATTTTTTATAGAAATGTACCACATCTGTGGGTAAGATCATTTTTGTGTGTGTGAAGCACTTCAATGATGACTGCTTCATCAACCTCCACCAGTATAAAGAAGGATTTACAGAAAGACTTTGTCTGATTGAGGGTTCAATTCCTTCTATCTTTGGAGACGATGAACAGAGCACTTCAGTAAGCTGTAAATAACGCTAAAAAGTGTGATGATAAGACGTCATTGTTTTGTTAGCATTAGCAGTTGCACCGTCTTCATATGTTAGCGCTGTGTGCTCGTTTTAGATCCTTGATGATATGGCCTACGTGATTTAATTTAAGTCTAAAGTTTTCATTAGTCATTTCATTTTGACGTTTTTGTCTTTGAAAAGACTGTATTAAAATGCATTTCGTGACGTAAGTTTGGCGCTAGCGTTAGCTCGGTGCTTGTGTTAGCTCACTTGTTAGGGTTCTGCAGGTTCATCATCATTTTCATCTCACTCCACTGGGTCAGACTCTGGCTGGAACATGTAAGGCTGGATGGACAAGTCTAACGTTGTTGACATTTTGTAAATAACGTGTGAATAAAAAGTTTCTGCGCCGCTACATAGTCGTAGCTCTTCTATCAAACTACAAAAATGGCCGAATAGGGTGGAGTTGAACCGAGTGTCACCTCTGCAACCTGGAGAGGGGGCGGGGTATGAAGTGTCTCATTTGCATTTAAAGAGACCGCACCAAAACGAGTTACTCTCAGAAGCACATTAGAAAAGGCGCAGAAAAGGGGTGGAGCTATAATAATGAGGAATTCAGACCCAAGCGTTGCAGTTCTGCTTTATATAGACCACAACTGTATGATTTATATGTAAAAAGGAAGGATTTAAAAGCATGATATGTCTCCTTTAACTTTGATTTAAAAATGTTCACATGTGATGCTGACTTCAGCTCTGCTGCAGTTTGTTCCACTTCTTTGCAGCATAACAACTAAACACAGCATCACCATGGTTACTGTGAGCTCTGGGCTCCACTATCTGACCTGTGTCCATAGATCTCAGAGACCTGCTGGGTTCATACCTGACTAACATCTCACTGATATATTCTGGACCAAACCCATTCACACATTTATAACCAGCAGCAGAACTTTACATTCTCCTCTGAGGCTGACTGGGAGCCAGTGTAATGTGTTCTGACCTCTTTGTTCTGGTTCAGACCTGAGCTGCAGCGTTCTGAACCATCTGTAGATGTTTGATGAAGACCATTACAATAGTCCAGTCTGCTGGAGATAAAAGCATGGACCAGTTTCTCCTGATCTTTCTGAGTCATTAAACCTTTCACTCTGGAGATGTTCTTTAGGTGGTAGAAGATGTTTTTGTGATAGATTTGATCTGGGTCGCCGGACATTTGTGATATCAACATAGGGTCACGACCCAAAAAAGGTTGGGAAGTAAAAAGAAAGCTTATATAATAATGCAGGAATACTAGTATAATTTGTGTACATAACATACAGTAGGGGCCCAACGGGATGGTTTGTACCCAGGACCCAAAATATGGTTCTACGGCCCTGCACCTGGATGTAATAAACGTGTCATCATGCAGCTTTTATGAAGCAGCTAATTTTACAGTCATGTGTGCTAGAGCTGACATCACACATGTAGAACATGATCCTGCACCGCGTCAAGCAATTTTAGGCCTGATTCTGCATGAAATTATTTGCTCTGCGTCACACAGCGGCCTCTGGCATTCATTTAAATTATTATTATTATTATTATTATTATTATTATTATTATTATTATTATTATTATTATTATTATTATTATTATTATTCAGTTGTGCAGTGGGACGTTCCTGTGAGATGTTTTTGTCCAGGCAGAGGCGAACCATACGCTGTCTAAACACCTCCTAGCCCCCCCCCCCCCCCTTCTCTTCCAGCCTTCCCAAAGACAAATAGCGTGGTACAAAACTAATTAGTAACCAGGAACTAGTTAGGAGATGGCCTTTTGAAAAACATGGCCAGAGGCAGGATTTAAATATAGGGACAGAGTCAGTGACTGAGTGCGCCTGTGAGATCCTGGCCTGCAGGCGCGCCAGCACTTTGACCCCCGACCCTCATTATGAGGAGCGCATTCCTGGAGGGGTGAAAAACCCCCTCACGGAGCAATAGGACAAGGGCACGGGAGAGAGAGCGCCGCGCGACTCGCTCTACCACACCAGCCCACAGCGGCCTGGTGCTCCATCCAGGCCTGAGACCACCAGACAACAGCTGCAGGAAATAGAGTGTGTGTGTGTGTGTGTGTGTGTGCTAATGTGTCATTTTTAAAACGTTCAATCTATACAGTAGACCAGGGGTTCTCAACTTTGGGGTCAAGACCCCATTTGGGGTCGCAAGACATTAAGAGGAGGTCACCAGATGCCTAAGAATATTTTTGAACAATTTGAGCCCATTTTTGCTTATTTTTTAAAATTTTCTGTAACCACACCAAACTTTCTATATTTTTGCTACATTACTCCCATTTCTGACACTTTTCCATCACATTTCAATACTTTTCTGCACATTTTTTCCACTTTCAAGACATGTTCAGCACCAATTAATGTCATTTTTAACCTCTTTTCACCAAATTTCATGCTTATTTTTGCCAATTTAAACACATTAATCAATTGTCATGCCCATTATTTTCCAGTTTAAACTAATTGTTCCAATATCAACATTTTAAACCCTTTTTACCACTTTTTTTTGGTCAATTTTTTTCCACTCTAGTTTGTGACTTTTAACCAATTTATGCGGTTTTTAAAATCTCTTTTCACCACCTTTTCCACAATTTTTGGTCACTTTGAACCCATTTTATTTCTGATTAAAACCAGGATTTCCATTTTTAAGATGACTATGTAAACGTTCCTGATAACAGTGGATATTATTCAGATGAATAAATAAATGTGTTTATCACAGATTCATAGAACAATGGACCAAGTAGACAACATTTAAAATCAGAATAAAACAGCCACCTACTTTTGATTTAAGTTTTATTTGGAATCAGGTTTTTAAAAGGTTATTTTTATCTTTTTTTAAAATGTTTAGATTTTTATTCTAAATTAAAGGGAATTAAAGCTCTCATGTAAACGTGTCACGTTTCCCAATGAGATTGTTTTCTATAAGGTATTAAATAAAGAAGAAAGGAGAAGTAAGTTTATAAGAAATGTTTCAATTATTTTTGCGTCATTTGTTCCAGAAATGTTGAACATTCATTAATTCTGTTGTCATTGGTGTGTGAGAGGATCGAAAGTAAATGTTTTGATTGCAAAATGTCTGCTTAACTCCAAACAACATGTCTTATTAAAATGATAATAACCGTTTTCCAACTCACGTCATTGGTCATAATGATGTAGATTTGCATTACATGTGGTTTCAACGTACTTGGGCAGACATGGGCAACTGGTGGCCCCGGGGGCCACATGCAGCTCTCGGGTCAAATTGGCCCCCAAAGTAAACGTACAAAATGAAAGAAAAATACACAAAACAAAGCAAGAATACATTTAAAAAAAACAAAGAATTACAACATTGCAGAGAAATACAGTAAAAGACAAGATTAAACTGAAAATACTCCAAAAACAGACAAAACCACGACAAAAATGAACAAACTAACAACAATAATACACAAAATTACTCCAGATAACACAAAACAATGACAAAAACACAGAAGATTACAGAAAATGACAACAAAAGTATGCAAAAAATCAAGAAAAACACAAAAGATGACTCTACAAACCCACAGTACTAACAAACAAGTAAAATGACAACATAAATACACA
This sequence comes from Gouania willdenowi, assembly GCF_900634775.1. Classification (NCBI taxonomy): domain Eukaryota; kingdom Metazoa; phylum Chordata; class Actinopteri; order Blenniiformes; family Gobiesocidae; genus Gouania; species Gouania willdenowi. The sequence goes on from NC_041047.1 coordinate 36,258,071, forward strand.
AAACTACTCAAAAAAAGAACGAAATGACAACATAAATACACAAAAACTACTCCAAAAAACACAAAATGACATCATAAATACACAAAAACTACTCAAAAAAGAACAAAATGACAACATAAATACACAAAAACTACTCAAAAAAAGAACAAAATGACAACATAAATACACAAAAACTACTCCAAAAAACACAAAATGACAACATAAATACACAAAAACTACTCAAAAAAAACACAAAATGACAACATAAATACACAATATGCCTCTGAAGAAAAGAAAGACAAAAAAGTTACAGGAAAAATACACAAAAGGACAGAAATGCACAAAATGCTTCATAACAAGCAAGACAAACACAAACATACACAGAAAGACAAAAACACAAAATTTCCATAAACACACTTTGTTCTTTCCTGTATTAAAGCTCAGATTGGTCATTATTGTAAATGCTGACCTGAATGTTGATCATGTGACCCTTCCATCGTTGTGGCCCTGCGGTGATAGAAGTTGCCCACCTCTGTACTAGGGTAATCAGGAAAGGTATGCTAATGACTACTAATGCTAACCATGTGAAACAAAAGATGTTACGGTGGACGAGGGAGCAGATTATCTAAATATAGCCAGAGTTAGATAGTGTAGAGAGAGACCGTTTGAAGAGGTGAAACCCTTAGCAAGTTGAAACGCTGACACGTATTAAGTATGTTTCTCATATGTGATAAATGTGTTCCGTCTGACGTACGTGTCTCCTTTTAATTGCGAGCATTGTGAGTCTCTTTCCTCCCCCTCCCCCCTCCCCCTCTCCAGGGCTTGATAATTCTCATCATTACAAACAGACCTGGTTTGCATTCATTAGCCCAACACTCACAGCAATCAGGCCACAGCGCCGGGGGCAATGGTCCTCTTTATGAAATCACACCACCTAATAGCACTGTGCTGTAATTATATTCCATTAACATCTATCCAAACGTGCTCCTGTGGCTCCGCTACTTTGTGGCGTATGAATGCTTTTACTGGTAAAATTAGCAACTTTAAGAAGCTAACAGCATTTGGAGAGTGGTTTGTGTTCACATATCTTACATAGAGTGGTGCTTTTAGTGTTAAAATAAAAATAGAGCCGAACAAACACCACAGGTGCAAAACGTTTAGTAATGACGTGTTTCACATCTTTTTATGGATTTAATGGGTTTATTTTACAGGACAGATTTTGTTTTGTTGATACTGTTTTCTACAGGATGTGTGATTGTGTTTTCTTGATCTGGAAGAAACCAAACAGCCATAACATATACTGTAGGTCTGTGGCCAGTGCCAGAGAATAATCAGATACCCCTCCCCATGGTAGAACAAAAGTATGATATATGTGAACTACAGAGCCCCAGACATGGCATGATAAAAAAATAAAATAAATTGTGGCCATAAATGACGAACTAAATACTAACACAAATTACTAAATTGTGGCCACGAAATACTGATAAATACGCATTCACTAGACATGACATGGTGGGACATTATTTATTCGTGGCCACAAATTCTTGTTATTATTTTTACCATGTCATGCCTGGGGCTTCGTAAAGAAGTAAGAAAATGATTCTTGTTGTGTCCAGCATTGGGGCAGGGGTGTTTTTGAACACATTTTAGTGATATATACCCTGGTGACGATTTTAATTATCATATAAATATGTTTCAAAACATTTTTTATGTCATATTTGATATCAAAATGTCGACAACAATGAGACAACATCTTCAATAAAACAGTTTGAGTCGCTTTGATCAATTTTGGTCGTCAGATGACAAATAAACAGTCAAAAAGATTTGCTTCTTCTTGCCAAAAGTATTTTTTTCTGAGCTTGGAGAATGGATTGGGATTATTTTAAAGGTCCCATATTATGCTATTTTCCATCCATCTCCATTTGTTCTAAGAACCCCAAAACATAGTATTTGAGGTTTATTTTCCCAAATTCGCCTGTTTTCTGGAGTTTTAGCCTCTGACAACAGGCTGTTTAGGGGCCTACTTATGCATATTCATGAGTGGGCGTGTCTATAAGCGCTGACTCCATGCCTCGCTCTTTTACGAGGGGATCAGTGATCACCACAGCAATTTTATTTTGCTATCCAAACACTGTTGTTATTGTTTTCAGCCAAAAACCTACACATTACAGTAAAACACATGGATATTTAAGAGGCTACTGTTATTTTGAGTCCGTCTCAGCGCTTGAGGGTCCGTTTTTATCTCAGCAGCAGTCTTTCAAACTCTCACCAGGGTGTTTAGCTGCTAAGTCACTTTCTCCTTCTCTTCATCTCCACTAACTACAGGAATAGTGTATTTAATGTGATAATTATTTGTTTTGTCAAACCGCTGCATCACATTGTGTCACACGTCAGATCAGCAATACGAGAAGATAAAACAGGTCCATGGGCGGAGTTAACAGCGGAGGGGAGGGTATTATATTTCCCGATTTAGCTGGTGACATCACAAACTAAGAAATTTTGAAATGGTGCAATTGTCTCTGTGTTGTAAGACTTACACAGACCACAAACAAATGACTGGATGGTTTTATTTCACATTTTGTGTGCTGGTGGACACTCAAGTTACCTCATAAGTGTTAAAAAAAAAACTGCACAGGTCGATTTTTCATAATATGTCCCGTTTAAGACCTTAAAGGAATTTTCCACTGTTTTTACAAATGTGGCCTAAAGCCTTTGAAATGTCCTTATTAGACGATCCATGTCTAACAAAATGCATTAATTTGCACCATATTCATATTATTAACCTTTGAAATGGGACGAGTTTACTGTTGTAGAGCCTGTGCACGCCATGTTGAAATAACGTCATTGATGACGTAAATCCTTCCTTTTAGTCCATTGAGTAATTTGATAAACAAAATATGTGACCTGGAAAAATCTGTGACTTTTAAGATTTGACGGCTTCAACTTTGATCTTCAGCTATTCGACCTTTCTTAAACAGATTTCTACCATTCAACGATTGATGGCTAATGCTAGGTTAGTGCGAATTATAGGTAAATGCTAATGTTAGCTAATTGTGTTGCTAGGTTAATGCTAGGCTAATGCTAAATAATGCTAATATTAGGCTAATGCTAGTGCTAGCTTAATGCTAGCACATATTAATGTTAGGCTAATGCTAGCTAATGCTAATTAATGTTATCTAATGCTATATAGTGCTAATGCTAGGCTATTGCTAGCTAAGGCAAGAGTATTTTAATGCTAGATAAAAATCAATGCCAGCTAATGCTAATGCTTGTTTAATGTCAATGCTATCTTATACTAGATAGGATTATTGCAAGGCTAATGCTAGCTAAGGCAATGGTTGTTTAATGCTAGGTTAATGTCAATGCTAGCTAAAGTTAATACTAATTAATGCCCATCTTAATGTTAGGCTAATGCTTGGTTAATGTTAATGCTAGGTTAATGCTAATGCTAATATTAGGCTAATGCTCATGTTGTGTTCAATGACACGTGCCAGCACCTCCTCACTTTCATTTTCTTTAGGAAATGCAAATATTCTAGTTGTATATGTTACACACATTTTGGTTGGCGCGATTCTCAAGATGGTCTACATGTTAAATTCTATTTTCTCTTTTGCTTCCCCAAACTTCACCCATGGTTCTCCGGCTTCATCCTACAAATTCTATATTGTGTGTTAAGAATATTTCATTTCCTATTTTGCCATTCTTTGTGTTGTGATCAACATTGTGCTCTCGCTCTGTTTTAATGTCACTCTGCTGTGTGATAGAAATGGCTCTGAGCCTTAGCCGCCCACCATGCTGACACCTTTAGCGCTGTGATTAAATTAGCATTATTGGGCCTTTAGCTGCTTTCACTTAAAACTGCAGAAACGTTTCCCAAACACACGTAATTACTTTATTGATTCAAGCGGCTGACTGTCGTTCTGCTGTTTTCATGCCTGACTGTCATTAAATTACACATCCATATTGTTTCCTAACTGGGAGGGTTGGGGTCAATTACATTTTTCAATTACAATTACGTCTTCAATAATCCGAGTTCAATTATAACCCAATTATGATTATGGTAACTGCCATTTTTTCCAATTATAACTAAGATTACAATTATAATTAAAGAATAAAAGTCAGTTACAATTAGCTTCTAAATTACTAAAGTTCAATTACAATTAATCACAATTACTGAGCCATTGTTAAATAACCTTATAAAACGTAACTTTCCTCTTGTGTTAGCTATAGCATTAGAGATGCTAACAGGCCAGTTTGAACCATGTCTTAAATCAGATGTAAAATACACAAATAAATATTATCTATCATCTAATTTCTTCCAATCTATTGGTTTCCTTGTTAGGCTTCCTAGTCAATGAAAATATTGGTTTAAATATTTTTAGTGTGGATGTCTGAGTCTTATATACATCTATATTTTTTTTTTTTTTTTTTTTTTTAATGGTAAAATGATCCCTAAGAGAACTGATCACGGAAATAATTGATCTGAAACACATTTTAATGATTGTTAACTATGTATGATTAGGCCATAGAACTGTAACATGGTTCCATAGGTTTGCGATTAATTGTAATTGACAATTTTTTTTTCATATACAGGTAATTTCTAATGCAAATTACAATTACTAAGTCAATTATCCAAACTCAATTACTAGTCACTTGCAATTACAACAGATTTTTTTTTTTTTTTTTTTAAATTTACAAATACAGTTATAATTATGTCATAATTGTATTTAACTATCAATTACCTGATTACAATTATAATCAGGGTTGGGGGGTCAATATAGTTGTAATAGTGTAATTCATAATTAATTACAATGATGAAGTAAATAAAATTGAAATCATAAATGAAAAAAAATCTGTTGCTGTTGTCATTGTAATTGAATTGTAATTGAGTTCCAATAAATGACTTTGTAATTCTAATTGGCATTTTATAAAAACGGTTATTTACAATGTAATGAACCACGAAACTGGGGGCCATGGTTTACACATAGGCCTATGTAGTAAAACATTATTAAAATATGTGTAATAACTAGTTTACCTGTTAGTTCTCGACGATCATTGTAAAATTTAAAAAAAAAAAAAAGTTGAAATCTAGAGGTAAACTGACAGAACAAAGGCTCAGACGCATCAAAAATATTAATACCAATTTATTCATTGATTAGGAAGTTTAACAATAACTAAGATTTAAGACATGGGTCAAACTGACCCGTTAGCATTAGCGATGCTAACAGAAAGCTAACACAAGAGGAAGGCTGTGTTTTATGAGGTTATTTATTAAAGGCTCAGTAATTAGGATTAATTGCAATTGAAATTAATTGAGAACTTAATTCTAATCGATTTCAGGGGTAAAATAATAAATGCTGAGTTGTAACTGGCGGTGATACATCATCTGCAACATGAATAAACTTCAGATATTCACGTGTGTATCTGAACTTCAATAGTTAAATATGATCTGAAGTTCCTTATCTCGTTGTTAGAAGTAGTTCTGTGTGATCTGCAGAGCGTGAGCTTTTAAACAAACACCGTTTAAGCCATTAAAACAGCGTCTGCATCCCACAAACCAGCTTTAAACAGAGCTAATCCATAATACTAATGAGCAATCAGCTTTGTTTTGCTCTGTGATTTAGCTGATTTACCAGCACCAGTGTGTGTGTGTGTGAGTGTGTGTGTGTGTGTGTGTGTGCATGTGTGCATGCCTTTTTCCCCATTAATGCAGAAAAACATTTACTACAAGAAAAGAGTGTGAAACATTACAATGTTTGGCAGAGGATACAAAGCCACGTAATGATGAAATCTGTATTCGTTTCATGAGTTGAAATTAATCACGTCTCCCCGTCTCACATCCCCCATGCAAATTCAACATCAGCACGTCTTGTGTTTTTGCTTTTTATTTGTGTGAAACGGTGGAGCTGATGTGTCATCACAGCTGGGGTTACTCGGCCAATCAGGTGGCTGCGTTACTAACCATGTGAGATTAGGAAGTGTGCTGCTGATGTGTCGTATGTATTCATGCTAGTGCCGTGGGTCAAAGCGTCACTAGCTGGACACAGAGGGTTTTATTCATTGTTTGTGCTGCAGCAGCGGGTGTGTGTGTGTGTGTGTGTTTGCATATTCAGCACGTATACGGTCAGTGAACGTATCATTCAGGTGCTCTGATGAACTTTGAGTTAGTTATATTCAACACTAGAAATGTGCACACTACAGTGTAGATCAGAGGTCACCAACATGATGCCTGTGGGCTCCAGATCAATCAATCAATCAATAGTTATTTATAAAAAGCACTTATCATAAATAGAGATGCAGCTCAAAGTGCTTTTACACAGTTAAAAATACACCCACCTCGTACAAACCCCGCCCACAACACACAGACACACAGGTTAAAATAAGGACAATGGCACATGGCTGGGTACAGAGGCTGTAGGTAAGGAGACATCACCAGGAGCTGTCTGCACCAGGACACAGACCGGGGTACAGGGCGCTGAGACAGAGCCCCCAGTTCATAAAAACAGCAGAAGACATTCATCATCACTGAGGGCCACAAGACAAACATCACCACTGCAACCACGGCCCCTCACAGCCCCCAGTGCAGAGCAAACACTGGGATAGTAATCCTAAACAACAAACGATAACAATCTTAAAACTATAAAAACAACAAAAGATAACAATACAAATGTGAAAGATAAAAATCCTAAAATAAATAAATAATGAGTTAAAAGCTAATTTGAAAAGGTGGGTCTTGAGCCTGTTCTTGAAAACATGAATGTTCTCAGCAGCCCTGAGGTTCTCCACAGACTGTTCCACAGACAGTGTGTGTCCTGACTGTAGGGATTATTAAAAGGTCCGGGGAGGCTCATAGGGTAAAAGTAGTTCTGAAAGACAAAAAGGCCAAGACCATAAAGACACTTAAAAACCAGCAGTAAGAGAACTTTAAAATCGATCGTGAAACACATGCAGTGATTTTAAAATGAGTGTGATGTGTTCCCACCTCCTGGTTTTCATCAGGATATGTGCTGCTGAATTCTGTAATAATTGTAAACTTGAAATAGTCTTTTTAGGAGGACCAGAAAGCAGAACATTACAGTAGGTAATTTGACTAGTGATAACAGCATACATTAGCATCTCCGTGTTGGCCTGAGAAAGAATGGGGCGGACTCTATGTTCTTCAAATGATTTTGTTACATTTTTAATGTGAGGGATAAAAGTGAGCTCAGAGTCTAAAATAACGCCCAGGTTTTTAACTAATATAGAGGGAGTCAAAGATGCTGTTTGAAGTTTAGGTAAAAGTTTCTCTCTCTTGGCCTCAGGACCGAGAACTAAAACTTCAGTTTTGTCCTGAGGAGAAAGTTTTCTACCATCCAGGATCTGATATCTAAAATAAAGTTAAAAAAAGCATCCATTGGACTGGTGTCATCAGGAGACACAGAGATATACAGCTGTGTATCGTCAGCGTAAGTGTGAAAGTTTACTCCATGCCTCCTGATGACATCACCAAGAGAGAGCATGTACAGATTAAATAAAACAGGGCCTAAAACTGATCCCTGAGGCACACCACATGTTATTTTATGGACACTAATGAGCTCCATCTAAAATCTGATTTACTTTTCAGGATTTAAACACACAAGCATAAAAAAAACATATGAAAGATGTAGTTAGTATTTTGTAGAGTTAAAACTGATGCATGTGATAAAGTTTTAGTATTAAATTAACCACCTTTAAATGTTTATCTTCATTGAAATATCATGACAAATCACAATATCGTGTTTTCAAATGCTGCAGATTTGGTGTATGGGTTGTGGTATGTTTTGTATATTATTTCAGTAGAACATATATTTTTTTAAAAAACGCAATGTGGATTTTACAAATGTTACACGTTTTACGATAAGTTGTTTAGTAAAATAGCAACATGGGGATTTTCTGATGTGTAGAAAATGAAACAATTGAATAAATTAGGAGAAATAAAGTGTTTCATGTTTAAATGAAAACATTTACTACCTTTTTAAGGGTTAGGGTTAGTTAGCCTTATTATCTTACCTTTAATTAAAGTGAAACCGTGAACATGTAGTATTTAAGAAGTGCTTTTCTAACTCATAGTAGCCCTTCAGACTATACAGTGTTATAAAGTAGCTCACAGTTTCAGAAAGGTTGGCGACTGTAGATTTTAGGACATCCTCAGAGTGAGGTATCATTAAAACCTCTGTCATTTATCAAAACAAACGGACTCACGACTCAGAAAAACCACCGTCACATGAAATGGCCTCAGGCTTAAAAAAAAAAAAAAAGTCATCAGACAACAACCTCAGGTCATAAAACACGACATGACACATTTTAAAGAAACTGAAAAACACATGACGTCATCAATATATGCTGCTTCTGATACGAGAGTAAAGTTCAAGGCTGTTTTATTTATTTATTTTTTAAAGGTTAAGATATATCAATGTTTCATTTAACTATGTATTTATTCATCAAGATAAGATAAGATAAGATAAGATAACCTTTATTAGTCCCACAAGGGGAAATTTACAGTTTCAGCGACAGATAAATAAAATATAATAAAATAAAGTAAAAATAAAAAATAGAAGATATATACACATGGGCCTGTTTATCTTTTGATAAATCAGTGTTTTTCGAAGCAACAACTAAATGAGCATAAATAAGGGTTTGTTAACAGTTTGTGCTGCTTGTTTCAGAACCTTTGATCACATGTGTCAAACTCAAGGTCCGGGGGCAAAATCTGGCCCTTTAGAGCAGGAGTTTTCAACCTATGGGGTAATGAGACAATGGGAAGGGGTCGCCAGATAACCTTCAAGAAACTAAGAATATTTTGTGAACAGTTTAAGCAAATTTTTGTGTATTTTTACCCTTTTTCTACAACCACCAAACCTGCCATATTTTAACCTATTTTCATCACTTTTTCTGGCCAAACTTTTGCTCCTTTTAAAGCATTTTTGCTACATTGAACCCTTTTCTGCTGTTTTTCCATCACATTTCAGTGGCCTGGGTTCAATCCCTGCCATCTCCAAGAAAACAAAAAAAATCTAAGAAAAATCTGAGATAAGGCTCGGGTAATTTTTGATTTTTGTGCCTTACTGCTTTCTAAGACCTGTTTAAATACATGCTTTATATTTGCAGTAGTTTTTAGGGTCTAATGATGCTCTTACCTCAATTTTTATTTTTTGACCTGTAATTTTTTTATTTTTGTCTTTTTTTCATATCTTACTGCATTTTTACCCCAATTTAAGTGTGCTCATCATATTTGCACTTGTTTTTAGGGTCTTGTGATAGCCTTATCTCACAAAAACAACTCCTAAAGTGGGGATGTAGCTCAGTGGTAGAGTACATGCTACGCATGTATGAGTCCCTTGGTTCAATTCCAAGTATCTCCAAGAAAATTCTGATGAAATTCTGTTTTTATGCCTTAACTCTGATTTGGGGTGTTCATCACCTTTTTTTTTTTATTTTTCATGCCTTTCTGAATTTTTACCCCAGTTTATGTGTGATCATTATATTTGCACTAGTTTCTAATAATGATTTTTCCTCAATTTTCATTTTTTTAAATTTTTGGAAAATAATGCCTTACCTCCGATTTTGGGTGATTTATGATTTTTGTCTTCTTTTTTTTTTTTTTGGCTTAACTGCTTTCTTAGCCCTGTTGAAATATGTGCATTGAAACTTCCACTAGTTTTTAGGGGTTAATGATGATTTTAACTCAATTTTTTTTGAAATTTTTGAAAAATATGATTTATTATACCCTTTCATGCCTTACTGCATTTTAACCCCAGTTTAAGGGTGCTCATCATATTTGAATATTAAAACTGTAATGAAAACGTTTGAGTCAGTGTCTATACAACAATAGTTTTTATTTGCAGACGTCATCCTCTGGTTGGTATCCTCTGTTGTGTGTTCCTTCCATTCTGTCCATGTGTTGATGGTTCTGGTTCTCCTGAGCACCAGTAGCACCAGTAGAAACAGTAGAAGCAGTAGCACCAATAGAACCAGTAGAAGCAGTAGCACCAACAGAACCAGTAGAACCAATAGAAGCAGTAGAACCAGTAGAACCATAATGTGAGGGTCTGATCCCAGTAGAGATCTGGATCTCCTCCTGTCCTTCTGAGAGGCTCTTTGTGTTTTTCCTTCTTCTCTGTGAACATTGGAGCATCCACATGTTAGCAGAGCAGATTGCATGTTCTCTGTCATGTGATCAAACGTTAGTTGGACTGTTACCATGTGATGGTTCTGATGGTACTGTTCTATAACGTACTGGTATTTAGCTGCATTCAGTCCAAACGCTGCTGATAACCTCTGACCCAGGAAATCAACACCTTCATGAAGAGAAGAAGAAGAAATAACGTGTGTGTGTGTGTGTGTGTGTGTGTGTGTGTGTGTGCGTGTGTGTGTGTGTGTGTTCATCATCACCTACTGAGCAGTGAAGCTCGTCCAATCAGCACGGCGTCTCTCCTCAAAGACGCCTTTAAAAACATTAAAAGCAGACAAACTATAAAACACGTGGTGTACAGTATTACTGTAGATGTTGTACACTTACTGACCTTCTCTGCTGGTTCTCCTTCATCTTCCTCATCCTCCTCTTCATCACTGTCTTCCTCCATCAAAGTTTCTCCACTAGAGAAATAAATGATCTTCTTCTTCTTCTGTGGTGCTTCATCAGATGCACAGGCCTCTTTTTCTCCTAAAGTCTGTCATAGAAAACATATTTAATATTTAAAATAGTTGAAACCTCTAAAGCTTAATATATGATCATGTGATACTTTTTCTAATCAATATTCATTAACACGTGCTTTAAAATATAAGATGTTGTATTAGTGTCAGTCAGAACATTGGGGGGCTTATACAGTAAAGTATTGGTGTTTATTTTACATGTGAGGGAAAAAAAACAAAAAAAGAAAAATGTATCATAATATTAATATAATGTTAACTCATAATTATGAGATAAGACAGTATCTCCATTTCTTTATATGTTTTTATTGTCAAATTAAGTTCAGTTTGAAAATGTAATTTAAATAACTGAGTTTCAGGTTTGGGAACATTTTTCATTCCTGACTGTATTTACAAACAAAACCATGTTTTTCACAATTTCTAAATGAGTTGAAAATATGTAAAATTATATGATAATAATAATAATCATCATCATCTCTAAAACTAAAATAAAAAAAACAAAGCAATAAAAACACACCATCCATTTTCTGCCTTTATAATTTGAAACCAGTCACAATATGACATGATCCCGAGTGACGTGCAGTGACCACTAGGGCTGGGTAGACACGTTGCAAATCCAGACCACCAATTACAATTTCATATGTTTCTACTGGCAAGTGTTAATTCAATTTAAATCAATTTTATTTCTACAAAGCAATTTCCAACAAAGTCATCTCAATGCGCTTATCAAAATATAAAATTCATAATAAGAAAGAAAAAACCCAAAAGATCCACATGAACAAGCATTTAGCCATCTAACAAAATCAACATCATAAACATCATTAAAGAACCATAAACAATTATTTTATATAGTCTCCATACTCTCCCAACAACATATATCTCATGACACGACAGCACATCTGTTGTTTGTGTTGGAAACACAGAAACACAGAGAAAAAGACAACAACAACAACTCAGAACATCCTCAGTGAGGAGCATCCACAAAGTCAATCCTTCCTTTTGTTTCATTCACTGTAGAAAATACAAACAATGTTCTGACCTTAGCTTTGCTGAAGGTCTGGTAGCTCAGGTGTTGGTCTCCATCTTTTAAAACCTGTTGTTTTTCCTCAAAAAAAAGTTTTTTTTATCAACTCTAGTGCTGTCATCCTGACTGTAGTGTTATCCCGCCCACTAGCTAGAGAACATAGCAGCAGCGGTCACATGATATTAATTCACTAATGCACTGTGAACGTACGTATAGCATTTAGCATAGCGCGGTTATGTCCAAAGGCAGCGTAGAGAGCTGCCTTTGGACGTAAATGGTTTTCATCTTGATGAACTGACTGTACATGTGCAAACACATGAAAACACGCTATGGAAACAGAGGCAGAGCAGCAATGTGCTTTTGGGAGAGGGTGTGGCCTCCTCCTGACTCCTCCTCCTGCCTAACAGCGGAGTGAAACTGTGCAGCCGTTCCAGGAACTAGTGCTGTTTAGTAATTTCGGCTATGAAACGCACAAAATGCGGACACTTTTAAACTTATTGGTACTGTAGGATATTGGAAAATGGTAAAATAAATAATTCATAATTATATTATAATTAAAACAAATAATGCACTAATGCCACTCTATGCATACTCAGCGCCCCTCATTGGCAGTGATAGGTGCACTACGTGACTTAAAGTTCCGTCAGTTTTATTTTAGCTCATATTTATTTTTAGCTACCCCGCTAACCGTTTTATTTTAGCTATATCCCGAA
>NC_041047.1:36275454-36302954 GCF_900634775.1 Gouania willdenowi
TGTGATATTTTTTCATGTAAAATTATAATGTCATTGTTAAATCTCAATCTAAACGTTAAATCTAAATTTTAAATCTAAATGTCACAAGTGAAACTAAATATTTAGCTAACATGCAAATTCACCGAAATGAGCTTTTATGCTGGTACTTTCGGTGAATTTGCATATTAGCTAAATATTTAGTTTCACCCACGACATTTAGATTTAACATTGATAATATATTTTTACAAGAAAATATTGCTGTAAATCTGGTCAAAAGTTAAAAAAAATGTTTTTTATACATGGTTTGTTGCTAAATGTTGCAAAAAGTTGTTTATTTTAGCATGTGCAACTATACAATGGGCGTCTGATATGATTGGGGTCAGAGTGACCCCATGGATAATAGGAGGGTATGCAGGACAGTTTTAATGTCACCCAAACAGCAGATAAATGACAAATATCCTGGCGTAGTAACATTTCTTCTCTCATGTAGCCTCATTCAGACTAAAGTTTAAAAAGTTCTGTTTCCTCCCTCCTTTTGTTATTCCACATTTTGTAAAAAGTCAGCTCCAAACGGGACAGTTGGATTTTACTCGCGTTGTGACGTCACTTTGCAGAAACTCCTCCTTCTGACAATCCTGGCTCCTCCTACCCTATAAGAATGTGAGCTCCTTCCTCTCAAACTACATGACAGGATAAAACAAACATTGGGACAGCAGGATGATATTACACTTAATATCACAGTTAATATATTTACCTACAGTATAAAGATAATCCAGTATAGAGATAAACCAAAGAGCGCTCACAACACTTTCACTTTTAGTAGCCGTTACACTGCCCCGCCTCGCCTTTATAGGATGATGTGACGTGTTTGTGACCCAATGCGACGCAGCGGTCAAACAATGGACTATCGTCTTAAATGGATTATAAGTAAAGTTAAATATGACCTAATGAGTATGTGTTTGGAGGTTGGATGTACATAGAGGTGTACATACTGTGTACTCTGTAGTGTTATGAAGGGTTTATTTGTGGGTGCAAAATAAAACAGCGTGTGCAATTTTCCTGGTTTAATTCTATGAGACATAAACATGATAAATGTGTTGTTTTTTTTTTACTCACTTTTATAATTTTTTGTTTGGTGTATTTTTCTGTAATGTATGTTTTTTGGAGTCATTATGTATGTTTTTTTATCTTTCTGTTGTCTTTTTGTGCATTTTTTTGTATAACTGTTTTTGGTTGCCATTATAGAGTGATTCTGGAGTCATTTTGTGTACTTTTTGTATAAATAATTAGTTTTTTGTTTTATTTTAAGATGGAGAATTGAACGGGTTGGAAACGTGTCTGTAAAAGACTCACCAGTGGCTGATGGTTTCAAATGATCTATTCAGAGAGCTCTATGTCTAGGTCTAAACTATCTTCTTCTCTATGTGTTTACAGTCCGTGTCTGCTTGGCTGTGTGCGCAGCGATTGGCTCTGGCCGCACACGTGACTCTTGCTCGGGTGAGGAGCTGTGCAGTGAAATAGATGTTGTTTTTTTTATTTTTCCTTTGTATTCTCCGTTTATAATCTCACTAATTTAATCATTAACACTCGTCAATTCCTGCATTAATTACTTCCTGCTTTTACTGCAACAACAGTGTTGTTTTTGGTCTGAATTATGGATTTTAATTCTTCATGTTTTTGAAGATTTATTCATCAATTGTGATGTAAGTTATTCTCCAGTTTCTCTGTGATTGTGATTGGTCTGACGCTGTAATCTCCTCCTCTGTCACTAGAGCGCACATGTAGCCAGGTTTAATTTAGCTTGTTGTAATCTAGATTCATAGGACAGTTTCCGTCTAACGGATAATGTTTGGTTAGGTGAAGCTAACGGAGATAAATCCAGGATATAATTATCTAGCTTTGTAGTACAGGCCCTTAGTGTCTAGTCTCGAAACCAAGACCGATCTTTAGTATTTTCTTTATTCTTTATTTTTTATTTATTACTACAGCGCTAACAATCTGTGACCGCTGTGACCGTCAGAACCATTAGGAGAAAGATGATCAGGAAGCTTTTTATTGATGTGAACTCAGTCAATGCATCAGTATAATAACATTTTAATGTCTGCAGTGGCACGGCCATTTAATATTTGTCCACAGAGGGATGTATATGTAGATCAGCGATGACTGTAATGACGGTGATAATCATTTGCTCCTACACTGCCGTCGCTCCGTAATGCATTACCACAATCACCCTTGGTTAACATTAAAAGGCTTTAGCCATTATCCTCGTCTCCGCTTTAATGTTCCAAACGTTTCATTTTCTCTCCGACTCTGAGTTTTTATCGTCGGAGCTCTTTTTTCCCTCTTTCCTTGTGTTTGGTTTTCTCATTCTGCAGCAGAGAGGTCTCAAAAGTGGGCCATTTGTGTGAGTTATGCTAATTTGTTGGGGCAATGAATGCATTAATTTCATTAGCACATGGCCTCAAAGCATTAATTACCAGAGTAGGTGTGTCAGAAGCAATCACATTAAAATTTGCCAGTTAATTATTAAGATTTTGTTCGGAGGGACTGGGATTTGACACGAGTCGCCGAGGGAAAAAAGGCAGCGAGTGAGAGAGGAGGAGGAGGAAGTTAATGCATTCCAGTGGCCCAAGCAAAGGTGCTTGTTGATGTGGGGTGGGGGGTTATGTAGGGTGGGGGTGGGGGGTCTGCTGTTATGTCCAGGGACCTACTGGCACGATTTCTCTGCATGTTGACAGCTCGCATTCTGGACTAATTACCACAAATAGCAAAAAGGGGGCTTTGCTGGTGCTGGGTCAGTCCAGGAGGGTGTAATTAGAAGGAAAAGGAGAACCAGGCTACATGGTGAGCCGGGTTCTCATCACAGTCCAGCAGTGAGGATGTGTGGGAGTATTGATGATGTGGAAAGATCCTAAACAAGGGTCTGGACGTTTCATTTTCTACGTAGGAGAGAAAAGCTCTTACACTGTTTAAAGCAGTGGTTCTCAAGCTTTTTAGGTCACAACCCCCAAAATAAAGGTTCCTGTGATAACCACATGTATTTATTGATCTGAATAATATCCTCTCATTATCCGATATTGGTCCGATATCAGAAAACGAATATCAGATTTTATCGAACTGCATCTAAAATTTCAGATATAAATGATATTATATTTATTCAATTGTAGAATACTGTAGATATTATGTTGAAGGTTGAATAGTATGTAACTAATTGGTTAATAATAAATGGGTCCATTTTTCTCATCCCTACTGTTGCTGACTATTGTTCTCTGTTTGAGTGACATCACTAAATCAAACCTTTTCTAACATTCCAAAATAAGTCATAAAAGTATGTATGATTAGTGCTGATATCATATTGGATCAATATTGGTATCGGTCAATAATCAAGGCTGCAATATTGGTTTTGTATCAGAAGTGAAAAAGATGTATCGGGACATCCCTAATATAGTCATCTCAACGATGTAAAAAAATGGGTTGAAAGTCACCAAAAATGGTGGAAAAGGTGGTGAAGGTTTTGTGTCCAATTATTTTGTAATTTATGGACATTTTATGAAATAATTTAAAGAAAATTGCAGGATTTAGGAAAAAATTGAGAGTTCTTTTAATAATTTGAGATGAAAAATAACTGCAATCATGTGAGGAAAATGTGAGCCCTGCTAATATTGTGGAGTTTCATTTAATTGTGTATTAATTTAGAGATATATCTACAGCTGAATTATTTGGTCATTTATACAAGGATTCATGGTTTCTCTGACTTTTTTGTCAAGGGCCAGATTTGGCCCCCGGGCCTTGAGTTTAAAACATGTAGTTTAAAAGCTGTCACTCTCCTAATGTTAATATCATGTCTGTAAAATAATCTCTCCATTGATTTGGAAAAATAGAAATGTACAGTAGTTTCTAATCAATAGTTTTATCAACCAACTGTTCAGTATGTACTAGGGTTGAGGTGAACTATAATTGTAATTACGTGATTGATTATTCATTACAATTATGATGTTATTATGTAACTGTAATTGGAAAAAATCTATAGCTGTTGTAATCATAATTCAAGTGTAATTAAATAATAATTGTTATTTAATTAGTAAAAAATGACAGTCAATGTAATTATAATTGAGGTGCAATTGAACATGGATCATTGAAGATGTACTGTATTTGTAATTAAAAAATGTAATTGAAGCCAACTCTGGTATTTAATGTAATCATGTGACATGAACAGAAAGAAGTGGACATTGATAAATGTCAACATATTTTATTATTATGACTAAATGTTTTCTGCCTTTTCCTCTTTCCTTAAACATGCATATCTGAGGCAGCATTTCATTATTGTTTTGATCATGGATTTATTTATTTATTTATTTATTTATTTATTTATTTATTTATTTATTTATTTATTTATTATTTTTTTATGTTTTGAAGGGAAAAAAAGAGAAAATGTGTGGAGCTTATTACTATACCATATTTACATGTACCTTTACTATGTGCTGGAGTTACTGACATATTGGAAGATGAAGATGGAAGAACAATAAGAAAATCACATGAAAATCAACACAAACCACCCTCACTAAATTGTCCAAATCTCAAAAGATATTAATCTGATCAAACTTAACATTTTAACAACAATTGGTAAGAATTTTTTGAGCCGTAGTGTGTGGAATGTTCTTAAAATTTGTTGAAATCACACAGAAAGACTCGTCTTGAAAAGTCATGTAAATATTCTTGGTCAGTGGCATCAAATAATCAGTGGAGATAGTTAAAGCTATTGTTTAATGCTTGTTTATAAAAATATCATGATCATATTAATGGTTATTTTTAAAAGAATATGTATTTTCTATTTATTTATTTAGTCAGTCATGTATTGGAAAAATGTCATGTGGTTTGTTTATTCAAATTCACTTCACTGTATTTGCATAGATGATGTTGCGTAAAACCTTTAATATAATCAGAGATTTTCTTTAAAACGACAGCCCTCCCTGTAATTTACACCGTACAGGTCAGTCCATATAAACAGGATTATTTTACATTTTACGTTCAACTGACTCTAATTCCTGAATATTCACCTTTTATGAGCCGTCTGCGCCCACATGTCTCTCAGCTGTCACCTTAGGGGTGCTAGGCTAGCATTTCCAACTCGCCTCCCTCCACTCTCACTTGGGGGTGGGATGGGTGAGGGGTGGGGGGGGGGGGGGGGGGGGGCGATGAGTAATCAGATGATTTTCTGTGGAAAGCAGATTATCCCTTAATTTTGATGAATACGGCAGCTGCCAGACACTTGATTTGACTAAAAGCAGGACATTTGTATGTCACTAAGCCTCTGTCAGGACAGCAGTGACAGGAGATGACACATGAAAGGAAGAGGGATTCCCCCTCATGGCTTTCCCAGAACAATGGAACATGGAACACACTGCTTCACGCTGAAATCACCTCACAGTATCACAGCATATACAGATACTCTGTCGTTTTATTTATATTTGTCAAAATAATTTACTGTATTTTAAAATGTCATTGAAGATATTAATGATATTTCCCTCTGACAGGAATGGGCACTCCTGCGCACACACACCAACGCTATTGCGCACACACACACATACTCAAACACTATTGCGCACAGAAATAAACGCTATTGCGCACACACACCAACGCTATTGTGCGCACACACTCAAACACAATTGCGCACAAATCAACGCATTTGCACGCATTGCTCTTGTGCACACACACACCAACGCTCTTGCGCACACACACACTAACGCTATTGTGCACACACACACACACAAAAGCTATGGCACGCACAAATCAACGCTATTGCACACACACACCAACGCTCTTACGCACACACTATCACTCTTTTTTTTTAAAATAAAAAATAAAAAATCTGTGTCACAAGAGGTTGGGCACAATGCTTGAGCTGGGCGGGCTGGGCCCCTCATGGCCCACCCATAGCGACGGGCCTGGTTATCGGCCTGACTCCTGAGCCATCAAATAGTTTCACTTTCGAGGAACTTTGACCCTAAAAATTTGGATGTACTCTTATCTATAATACAGATGGTCAAAGGTCAACAACATTCTAAATAAATCAAACAATCAGGCCCTTTGTCTATTAAAGCTAAAAACGGTTTAGCTAGCTAACCAAAGGAGAGGCCAAAAGGAAAGATGGTTGCACCAACCATCTAATTAGTGTTTCTACACAAATACTTTCCTACAACAGCAGAAACGGCTACTCTTTGTCATTTTATTTGTGTTTGTCAAAGTAATTTACTGTATTAAAAAAAAGAAAAACATTATTTTCAACACAAAAATCATACAGATCAGGTGAAATTGAATTGATTTATTCTTTCTCTTATTTGTGGATATGAAAGTGTTTGGACGTATTGTATTCAACAGATCATTTCTATTTATGGTGAAGGTAACGGTAACAATATGTAGTGAGGATGTTTATAGAAAAGAGACGCTTTTAAATGTTAAACAAAAGACAATATAATTTTAGTCTCGGAGGTAAAATAACAAAATCTCTCAGGGTGTAACGATTCATCTATTAGATCACGTGTCAAACTCAAGGCCTGGGGGCCAAATCCGGCCCTTTCAAGCATCCGATTGGACCCACAGGAGGGAGTAAAAATGACAGAGAAAACATGAATCATTGTGTAAATGAAACTCAACAATATTTGCAGAGTCTCACAGTTTTCCTGGTGCTTAAATCACATTATTGCAGTCAATTTTAATGTTAAACTGTAAAAAAAAAAAATAATAATAATGCATCATTTTCCTTAATTAAATACAAATTGGTCACAAATCTCGCAAAATGAAAGTAAAGATCCTGTTGGGACTGATATCTATCACTTATTGCTTGTTGGATATTGTGAGTTTCTTACATATTTTGTATTGTATGTATACATACAAGTGCAAATTATGGCTCAATATTGTTGAAATAACTTGTTTTTTAGCATAAAACCTGTGTCCCACTTCAGATCTAACTGATCCGTGTTTGGCCCCTGAACTGAAATAAGTTTGTCACCCCGACATTAGATCGATGAATTGATTTATATTTCTACGATCCAACTACATTGATCTGTGCTCAGCAAGTTGTCCTTCCTGATGACACATATCGATCTAACCGCATTTTAAAAGGTAATGCACACGTTTCTATACAAGCAAAAACATTGTGGTCACAACGCGTTAGCCGTCACTATGTGTGGCTTCTATTTGTTCTTCATTCAAACATATGTTCTCAGCCACCATGTTTCTGTGTGACAAGGAGAGAAATACATTACAGTTTAGCTCTGCAACAAAAGAAAAAGTGATGACAGGTGGGTGGGGGCTACGATAAACGTTTGGCGATCGCATATCATTAACATCCATGAAATCAGCTTCACCTCTCAGTCCACTTTGCCCCCCCCTTCTTTTGTCCTCAAACAGAGCCACAGCATCAAGGCTCCACATAATGCATCATAACCACAGACATTTCACATCTTTAAACGTTGGACTCTCTGTGGGTGAAGAGCTTTGTTGTAATGCTCACAATCCTAGCAAAGTGCTCAAGCAGACAAAACAGGGATATTCTAAAGACACCATTTAAACACGTGAGCTCATAAAACAAAAGCCTTTATTCTTCTTCTCTTCTTTTCTCTAAAAGGAACCTGGAGAGAATTTTAATTGTAAACTCTATCAAAAGATCACATATAATACTAGTTATTTTCTATATAAGTGCGTTTAGAGCAGCCAGGAAGTGATGTGACAAAATCTGTGACCGGACAAAATGGTGATTAAAGTGTGTTTACTGCTAAGGGGCCTTTAATACCCCTTAAAGTGATCCTCCACTGTTTTTACAAGTTTGGCCTAAAATCTCTGAAATATCTTTATTAGTATATTTATGTCTGATATTATGCAGCATATTCATTATATTACCTTTGAAAAATGGGAGACAGTAGAGGTTAAATCAGGCCCAAAAAATCCAGCCCAAACAGATCCGGCCCGTAGGCATAAAGCCCGACCCGACCAGAGCCCAACCCCTTCACTTAGCCCGACGCAAACCCAACGTAAATTATTATTTTATTAAACGTAATGTAGATTAGTGGCCAGGGGGGAGGGGGTGTGCACACACTCACCGCAGCCTAAAAGGTATTTTAATGATGTGACTCGAGCCATTATCACAGTTTTACCGGTTCATTTAGTTGAAGTATACTGTACCTATGATGAAAATTACAGGCCTCTCTTATCTTTTTAAGTGGGAGTACTTACACATTTGGTGGCTGACTAAATACTTTTTTGCCCTACTGTGTATATATGTGAATATATGTATATATATATATATATATATATATATATATATATATACAGTATATATATACATATATATATACAGTATATATATACATATATACTGTATATATATATATATATATATATATGTATATTCATCACGAGAAGCTATAAGTCAAAAAGTATGAATTAAAAAAAAAACCCTGAAAAAGAGAAAATGTAAAACATGAGATATTTGTTCATAATGAATATAACGTTTTCAAAAATAAATGGAGAAAGTCACATAATGTGGCCACAAAAATCCATCTATCTATCTATCTATCTATCTATCTATCTATCTATCTATCTATCTATCTATCTGTCTGTCTGTCTGTCTGTCTGTCTGTCTGTATGTATATCTATGTGTCTGTCTGTCTGTCTGTCTGTCTGTCTGTCTGTCTGTCTGTCTGTCTGTCTATCTATCTATCTATCTATCTATCTATCTATCTATCTATATGTATATCTATCTATCTATCTATCTATCTATCTATCTATCTATCTATCTATAGTATCTATCTATCTATCTATCTATCTATCTATAATATCTATCTATCTATCTATCTATAGTATCTATCTATCTATCTATCTATCTATCTTTCTATCTATCTATCTATCTATCTGTCTGTCTGTCTGTCTGTCTGTCTGTCTGTCTGTCTGTCTGTCTGTCTGTCTGTCTGTCTGTCTGTCTGTCTGTCTGTCTGTCTGTCTGTCTATCTATCTATCTATCTATCTAGTATCTATCTATCTATCTATCTATCTATCTATCTATCTATCTATAGTATCTATCTATCTATCTATCTATCTATCTATCTATCTATCTATCTATCTATCTATCTATCTATCTATAATATCTATCTATAATATCTATCTATCTATCTATTTATCTATCTATCTATGTATCTATAGTATCTATATATCTATCTATCTAGCTATCTATCTATCATCTATCTATAGTATCTATCTATCTATCTATCTATCTATCTATCTATCTATCTATCTATCTATCTATCTATCTATCTATCTATCTATCTATCTATCTATCTATCTATCATCCATCTATAGTATCTATCTATAATATCTATCTATCTATCTATCTATCTATCTATCTATCTATCTATCTATCTATCTATCTATAGTATCTATCTATCTATCTATCTATCTATCTATCTATCTATCTATCTATCTATCTATCTATCTATCTATCTATCATCCATCTATAGTATCTATCTATAATATCTATCTATCTATCTATCTATAGTATATATAGTATCTATCTATCTATCTATCTATCTATCTATCTATCTATCTATCTATCTATCTATCTATCTATCTATCTATAGTATCTATCTATTACATTAGGTTCTAATAATCTGAGATATTTACATATGTATTCTTCTACTTTAAATAAACATGAGCAATACAATCTATATCTTTTTTCTTTCTTTCTAATCTTGGAACCCGTATAGAAGAAGCCTCATTATGATAATTCAGTGCGAGAGCAATACACAATTCTAATAAATAAGGCTCACGTTTGTTTGAAAACAAAGTGTAAATCACTGACAGCAATTACCGTGGTAACATAAAAGCATCTGAAAACCATGTTGTTATTTTGTTTTTATCTTCCAATGTCGTCTTAACCATATTTTAACACAGTGCTTCTCAACCTTTTCAGACCACAACCCCCAAAATAAAGGTCCCAAAAAGCGGGAACCCTCCACAATAAAGGTTCCAGAGAGCAGGGACCCCCACTGTAGCTGAAGGTGGTTGAACACAGACATGAACATTGAAGAACAGTCATGTGGAGACAGGACCATCTATAAGGGGGAATAAAGGGGAGAGATTTTTGGGGTCCATCCATAAAGTCAGTAAAATGATGGTCTATTGTTCTATGAATCTGTGATAACCACATTTATTTATTCATCTGAATAATATCCACTGTTATCCAGTATCCACTGTTATCCAGGAACGTTTATTATTATTATATTCATCTTAAAGATGGAAATAATTGTTTTATTCACAAATAAAATGGGTTCAAAGTGACCAAAAATGGTGTAAAAGGTGGAGAAATGAGATTTTAAAAAACATAGAAATTGGTTAAAAGTTTAAATTAGAGTGGATAAAAAGTAAAAATGGTTCAAAGTGTCAATATTGGAACAATTCGTTTAAACTGGCAAATAATGGACATGACATATTGTGAATGTAGTTAATTTGGCAAAAATAAGCATGTAATATGGTGAAAAGATGTTGACAGTGACAATAATGGTCAACATATGTGACATTTGGTGGAAAAGTGGTGGAAATTGTTTATAAGTGCTGAACATGTCTGGAAAGTGGAAAAAAATGTGCAGAAAAGGAATTGAAATGTGATGTAGAAGTGTCAGAAATGGGAGAAATGTAGCAAAAATACATTAAAAGGAGCAAAAATATGGCAAAAAAGGTGATGAAAATAGAGTAAAATATGGTGAGTTTGGTGTTGTTGCAGAAAAAAGGTAAAAATAAGCAAATAGTTACAAAAATATTCTTTTTTTTTTTTTAAATGTATTTATTGATCTGAATAATATCCACTGAACGTTTATTATTATTTGGTCCATAGTATATAGTCATCTTAAAGATGTAAGTTCTTGTTTTAATCAGAAATAAAATGGGTTAAAAGTGACCAAAAATGGTGGAAAAGGTGGTGAAATGAGGTTTTAAAAACCACAGAAATTGGTTAAAAGTTGCAAATTAGAGTGGACAAAAATTGGGAAAAAAGTGGTGAAAAAGGGTCCAAAGTGTCAATATTAGAACAATTAGTTTAAATTGGCAAAAAAATAAGCATGAAATTTATGCATTAGGTGGAAAAGTGGTGGAAAGGGTTTATAAGTGCTGACAATTTGTTGAAAGTGGGAAAAATGTACCAAAAAGACATTGAAATTTGTTAGAGAAGTGGCAGAAATGGGAGTAATTTAGCAAAAATACATTAAAAAGAGCAAAAATATGGAGAAATAAGTTAAAATATGGTGAGTTTTGTGTAGTTGCAGAAAAATGGTAAAAATAAACAAAAATGGGCTCAAATATTCTTAGTTTGTTGAAGGTATTTGATGACTTCAAATGAGGTCCCGACCTCAAGGTTGAGAACGCCTGTGTTAACGAACGTACCGACCTTGTTTATTAACGTGCCGACAATGACTAGCAAAGATCATTGTATCCATTATTAGGGTCTGTGTGTCGACCCCCCCACTGTGGTCGTTACAAACGGAATCTTTTGCTTCTCAATCCGAGCTGTAAATATTGAGGGAATGTGACACTCCAGCCTAGGGGCTACAGCGGGAATGCTAACGAGGCCACGACGACATTTCCATCAGCGTACAGTCACCCACTGCCATACATCAGCTGTGGCGTCAAACTTTCCCCAAGTCCGTGACAATTCCAGAAGCGCCGCTTTATTAGCGTCCCCTCCCCATCTTCCACTCCGTAATGAATGAGGCCATTTAAACAGGATTTACGATATCTTTAAAACTTGATTGCTCAGACTTTAAGAATTATTCATAAGGCTAAAGCATCATTTGTCATACAGCGAGTGCTGGTTTTGTTGGGAACAAATGGTTTTTGTTGTAGTTTTTCATATGAACTGTGTTTCATTCGCTGCTCAAATAGGCCATTTGTATGCGCACGTGTCAGTGCAGAGGCTGTAATTAAAAGCAATGTGGCTCAGGTGACAACTCAACATCACGCTTTCTTCATATCAGGAAGAGCTGAAGTAACAAATATGGATGCGGATGATTAGCAACGCAGGCACGTCTAGGATTACAGAGCAGTTTCTGCTGAGACAAAGAAGACACTGTTCATTCACAGCAGCTGCTCCAGGCTGTAAATGTGCATCACGCTAGCTTAACACTGACGTTAGCTTAAAACTGACGTTAGCTTAACACTGACGTTAGCTTAAAACTGACGTTAGCTTAACACTGACGTTAGCTTAAAACTGACGTTAGCTTAACACTGACGTTAGCTTAACACTGACGTTAGCTTAAAACTGGAGCGGGGACCATTTCGCGATCAATTAATTACAGAAAAACAATGTACAAAAAAATAGACAAAGCATTTAATCGCTTTTTGTTTTGCACTACAAACAGCGCGGAACCTTTCTCATGTTACAAGTTCCCTGTATACCAATAACACTGATGCACAGACCACAACACAAGAAACGGGAGAACCACATGAGAAATTATTGCTGTGTGTCGTGTATGTGGTGCCGAATGTAAAAACTTGGTCATTGACATATTTGAAAATAAATTTAAATGTTAATGTTAAATCTGAATGTAAATATAAATCTAAATGTTACATATAAATGTTAAATGTAAACTAAATGGTACATCAAAATGTTGAATCTAAATGTTGAATGTAAACGATGAATCTAAATGTTAAATGTAAATACAAATGTTAAATCTCAATCTAAATTTTCAATGTAAACTAAATGGTAAATCTAAATGTTGAATCTAAATGTTACATGTAAAACTATATCTTAAATCTAAATGTTGAATCTAAATGTTAAATTTAAATGTTAAATGTAAATTTAAATGTTAAATGTTGAATCTAAATGTAAAATCTAAACGATTAATCTAAATGTTTAATGTATATACAAATGTTAAATCTCAATTTAAATGTTAAATGTAAACTAAATGTTCAATCTACATGTTAAATCTAAATGTTAAATGTAAATACAAATGTTAAATCTCAATCTAAATGTCAAATGTAAACTAAATGTTAAATCTAAATGTTGAATCTAAATGTTACACGTAAATCTAAATGTTAAATGTAAATACAAATGTTAAATATCAATCTAAATGTTAAATTGGTCACCAAGTGTCGCCTGCTGTGGCTCAGTTAGCTTAAAAATTGTGATAGCTTTTAAGTGGGTTTAACAGAGCTGATCTCTGATTGGACAAAGTATTTAACCACATATATGTACAACAGACCAGTACATTTAAACAAAATGAATGTACATTTAATAACAAATATCTGTAAGTAAATTATAAATTGTATATTGCTTTTCCTGGAATTTTTTACATGAAACAAAGAACACTTATGGGGCTGATTACTGCTATGGGACCTTATCACACATTTCAATATTTTTCCTGTAAAACGGTTAGCTGAGTAGCTAACAGACATGCCAATGTTCTCGCAACATAATTTTGTGTGATTTCAGTGTCATCCTCCCAAACTCCATAAGTCTTCTTTAGCTTAGACATATAGAACTGAGATCAGTAGTTGACTCGATTAACCCTATTTAGTATATTTTGTCCGATTAAGGGAACTTTAGGCCAGTAAAGTGATCTAAACCAGGGGTTCTCAACTGGTCTCACCCTGGAACCCACATCTTGCCTCTGTCATTTAGAATTCAACCAACCAAATTTAGTTTTTTTCAAGAATAGCCGTTGAAAACACATCTTTTTTGAAACAGAAATCTATATTCTAAATTTCCCTGTGCAACATGTATTTCACTGCATGCATGTCAAGAGAAAAGTTTTTTTCAAAATAAAAGACAAGTCTAACATGAGAGACATTAATTATTTATTTATTTTTGATCAGCTGTCCGCGACCCACTTTTGAGTCCCGACCCACCAGTTGAGATCCACTGATCTAAATAGAAAACGCTGTAATGGAATCAAAACAGAAAAAGTTAAACTGATCAGAAAATGAGGGGAAAATAGTTAAAAAGGAAATTTTGAAACTCAAAATCGGAGTTCTTTGGTTGTTTTATTTTATTTTTTAAATAAAATATATCCTGTTTTTTCTTATTTCCACCAATACGAGATGAGAAGCAGCGTCCCTGGCAAATAATAGTCATGATGAAGAGTTTATGTGGTGAAATTGTCAAAAATAATCATGAAATATGGTGAAAAGAGGTTAAAAGTGACAATAATGGGTCAAAATATGTGACATTAGGTGGAAAAGTGGTGGAAATTGTTCATACAGTGTGTGCTGAACATCTCTGGAAATGTGCAGAAAAGGCATTGACATTTCATGGAGAAGTGTCAGAAATAGGAGTAATGTAACAGAAATGCATTAAAAGGAGCAAACATATGGCAAGGTTGATGAAGTTGCAAAAAAATTGTGAAAATAAGCAAAAATGGGCTCAAATTGTTCAAAAAAGACTTCAGGGGACCCCTTCCCTGTGTCTCCAGACCCCAAGATTGAGAAAGCCTGATTTAGACGGGTATAATTCAGCCCCTGGACCTTTTTTTTTGTTGTTTTTCTCTTATTTCCACCTTAGTCGGATGAAAAGCAGCGTTCATGTCCTTATTACAGAGATCACTGCACTCTCTCACTCCTCATGGCGTTGTGACCACACTTTATGTGCTACGCCAGATCATCTCTCAATTACACTATAATCCTCAGGCAACAGGGAGGGGACCTAAGTGAAGGACCCGTTAGGTCCCTTTACACACACACACACACACTGCTATAGCTAACGGGCATGGCTTGCTACGGCCACAGAATGAGGCTATACTCCAGATAGATTTACGCACAAATAAAACCTAAAAGTCTTATCTCGGCCTGCATGTGAACGAGAACTGATTTCACGGTCTACATTTCAACGCTCAGATTAAAAAGGGGTCAATTTCCCTTTGGCCTATTTTAAAGCAGCTCCAAACACAATACAGCCCAAAAATGTGATATCGCTGCACTCGAACAGACTTCTAATAAGTTCAACTGTCCACTCAGGCGCTGCTGAAAAAAC
This sequence comes from Gouania willdenowi, assembly GCF_900634775.1. Taxonomy (NCBI): domain Eukaryota; kingdom Metazoa; phylum Chordata; class Actinopteri; order Blenniiformes; family Gobiesocidae; genus Gouania; species Gouania willdenowi. The sequence goes on from NC_041047.1 coordinate 36,290,447, forward strand.
ATTGTTAGAGGTGACACAGCGCTTGGTTTGCATTAGGAGGTAATATCATTCCCTACCAGTTACAAAAAGGAGAGTGTGGCCAAAATAACGCAGTATTTAGATATTATCTTCTCCACTTTGCTCTTACATGTAGCCATTTATCCAGCCATCAGCAGGATGGAGTTACACTTCTAAATAAGATGCTTCCTCATTTGTAGAAGACTACTTTGAATATTGATAAATTAACTAGCTAACCTGCAGCTAGCAGTTTTTAACTAATGTTCTTTCAATAAGGTTTTAAAAGTCTGGGTCAAATTAATTTACAACCAACCACCCACTTCTTTCCCTCCTCAAAAATACATGTAAATAAAAAAATGTGCTTAATTTTACACTATTTTACGGAAGTGGACTAGGCCCAATTTTTATGATGAAAATAATTTTGGGCAAATCAAGAACAAAGTTGAACTGTCAAGAATAAAGTCAGAATGTTGAGATTAAAGTTGAAATGTCAAAAATCAATTCAAAATACAATATCGTGATAAAAGTCAAACGTTTGCAAATAAAGTGAAATCTATGGAAGTTCACTAGGGCCAATTCACCATATGTGACAACAGCCGCCATCAAAACTGACCCTAATCTGAAACCAGAAAGGAGAAAAGTGTGTGAAGAATACTGTCATTCAAACGTGTAACGTGTATGTGTGATTGTTGTATAAGCTTGAAATAAAAGAAACTTGGTTTCATATTATCAGAGAAGGTTGGTTTTTCTCACAATATAAATCTGTAAGTAAAGCCTGATTGGCTGCACCTTTGTGTTTGGTTGCTTTATTTCCGTCAATTGCAATCGATCGCAGAAGCATTTTGTCGGCCGCAAGACTTCATAAGTGACTGAGAACGGTACCATACCTGTAAAGCCTGGAAACTCCCGTATTTTACCCCTCTTTCCCACCGTCTTCCCTTATTATTATTTTCCTGTAAATATCCCGTATTTTAATGTAATAATAATTAAAAGATGCCTTACTAAACTAAACGCCGCGTGAGAACCTCCACCTGAAATGGTCTGGCTTGGTGGCAGTTCTCGCGAGATTAGTGCTGACAGCGGCAACAAACCAGGAAACAACTCAGAACAGAGATGATGAATGAAGACGTTCTGGTGAAAAAAACAAAGAACTGGTGTAAATACGTTTTAAAATATAACATAGAGTTTATCTTCATAAAGACCATCAGGATGTGACACAGTAACACGTTCTGTTAGATTAATAACTGATATTTTAACGTCTACCACAGCAGAAGGAAACACGTAAGTCACCATGAAAAATCATCCAATCACAAGCTCCACAAATATACACTGTTTATAAAGTGTTAAATAATGTAAAGTCTGTAATAAATGTGTTTAATAAGTCATTAGTGAATACCAGAGAACCACATGAGTGAGCATGAGAAATTATAATAAAATATATAATGAAAATAAAATATTAATGTCTAACTTAAAGACAAGCAACGTGAAATTAACAGTAAATATGCAACGTGTTGACTTGTATATAAACTGTAAGTATATTAAATAAACATGTGCTTCATATACACATTTATGTTTTTATTTAGGCTGTTTTATAATTTAGGAATTAGAGCTGGGCGATATATCGAGATTCAAGATGTATCGTGTTTTCTATTTTGGCGAAATAGAAAACTATAATATTTCATATATCTATTTATATATATATATATAAATAATAGCTTATTATGTATGTATCTAAATACTAGTTTTAGGAGTCGCTGCTTTTATTTCTCAGAACAACATGTAAAGCTCAGTTAGATGATTAATGATATATTGATCAGCTGTTAATAAAGGTCGACCTACCAGATTCTAATCACATTAAGTGTTTGACAAGTAGCTATTTAGATTTATTATACACCTATTTTAAAATATAAGGGATTCTGGAGCTTGGTTGGGGGGTGGGACACCTCGTAGTGGACGCCAGACAATTTCCCTTATTTTCAAATCCAAAACTTGACAGGTATGAATGGTACAGTCACATTTACCAGAAGAAAAACTTAGCAATTCAGCTTCTGACCTCAATTTGAGGGGGCGTTAGTGCACTAGTTTGTCTATTTACAACCTCTAATAATAAGTAGAAGAAGAAGACCCTCCTCCAGCCCAGAGACGCTCACAGACGATCAGAACAGCATCATCAGACAACCTCTGTCTGAGGAAGACATGGAAGTTCTTCTAGAGTGAAATGCTATGTGTGCTACCGTTAAATGTGGTTTTTATTATGGTTTCATCCCCCGCGGCGCACACTCTGACCTGCTCTATAACTGTGTAATAAGCCATGTAGTCCGTCACTATCATGGGTTTGATGATTCCTCCGTTTCCTCCTGACTGGATCGTTTGATTCCGCAGTGTTTTCTAATAAATTTACCAACATATTACCTAAAAGTTTTCCTTTTTTTATTCAACTTTCAGTGAGTCTTCCTCACTTTACTTCTCTGTTGTATGAACATCTGCTTCTTATGCTACGCTCACACTGGACGTGGCACACATTTTAGTGACGCGTTCTCCGCGCGAAAGCTTCAGCAGGATAAAAGCGCCACCAACCAGACTCCCTTTCTTTTCACCATCAACTATGGCGACATCAGTAAAATCGCTGCTCTTTACCTTCTGTGGAAGCTGAAAAGCCGTCAAAACATTTGACGCCGGCGTTCCTGGATTCACCAGGTTAACCAGCGACTCATCCAACTTGGTGAACTACACCAAATCCTTCCTGATCCGGTCATGGTAAAAAACTGGCCGTGTCATAGAGCTCTGGGTGGTCACATATCGCCACCATTGTTTTCTCCTCCATGCTAAAATGGGTGCAAACACGTGTCTGTGTTGACAGCCTGACGTCATTAACAACAAGGACTCTGATTGGTTTTTGCGACTGAGAGTCACACCAAAAGATTGGATGGAGTTCAACATTTTCAACTCGAATGACGAATGTCAAGGAAAATCGGGAGCGCGCATGCCGCTGTCAACACTCAGATCAGATCAGACCGCGTCGACCAACAAGAGAAGAATTTGCCTCTTACCGCGCCTATCCCAACGACTTAGCATGTAGGCCTGGGCCGATAACAGATTTTACTGGACGATATATTGTCGCACAAATTATTGCCGATAAACAATAATATTGTTGAAATGTTTTTAGCCCAAATTCACCACTATTGTAAATGTATTGAAAACATATCATAATAATCTTTCAATTGGAATCAACTTGTATTTCTCATTAGTATTTTGTCAAGAACTTTTAAACATTTTAAACAAATAAAACAAACAATTAAAACAAAATGGACTCTCAGTCTCTGTTAGCAAAAAATTGCACTTTAATAAAAATCACAAACAATAGTCCAATAGTCAAAAAGGACTATTTGACCCTACCATCATCAGCCCAGGCCTATTTATATGTAATCTGGTCACACAAATATTTTGTGATGTTCCGGTGTGAACGCATCATTAGAAAACACAGAACTTGGGTCATTTATCGGTTCTGATTCAGGTGAAATATTGGATTCTTTAATGTGAGCAGCTGTGTTTGGAGCTTCTGTGGATTGAACTGTGACACGGTCTGAGATAAACGTCACACTTTCACAGAGTTTTGGTTCTATCATGATGAAATGGAAAAGCTACATTTAGGGTTGCGGTCAATAACATTTTTCAATTACAATTATTATCCATGTTCCATTACAACTCAATTACAATAACTGTACGTGGTATTTTTTCCAATTACAATTCAAATTTGCAGTTAATGTTTTTTCAGCTTAAGTAAATTACAATTATGTTCTCAATTCCTGAGCCTTTATTAAATAACCCCATAAAAGTTAACCTTCCTCTTGTGTTAGCTTTCTGTTAGCATCTCTAATGATAATGGGTCAATTTTAACCCATGTCTTAAATCAGCTGTAAAATACACTAAAAACTAATATCTATCATCTAATTTATTTCCTATCTCTTGGTTACCTTGATAGGCTTCCTAATCAATGAAAATATTTGTATGTATTGGTAACAGTTTTGGTGTGAGCGTCTGAGCCTTTTTTCTGTCACTATAGCCCTGGATTAAATACTTTTTTTTTTTTAAAATGGCAAAATTATCCTCAAGAGAACTTACAGGTAGTGGTTAAAGTTGATATGAAACACATTTCAGTAACTGTTAACTCTGTATTGCTATTGTATAACTTGCATATTAACTACATAAGCAATAGAACTGTAACATGGTTCCCCAGATTTGTGTTTAATAAAATTGTAAATTACAGTTTTCATAGAATTTCCATGCCAATTACCAAGGATGTCCAGAAGCGTCGGCGGCGGGTGGAACTCCTACTACTTCTACTCTTACACATGTTCATAAATGATTTTTTATCCCTTTAGCACCGAAATAATATCTGTAATAGTACATCAATATCTGTAAAAGTCAGGTTTTTCTATTAGCTTTGTCTGCTAGCATAGCATCTCTTCTTCACTGCACAGAATAGCTGCATCCCAACCTAACACTGAGTTACCAGCGCCCTCTGCTGGTCCAATCTAATATCTGGCGGCTGCAACTGAAGGAAAACAATCATTCTCTAAACATTTCCCCAATAATATAATCAATCTTAGCATTTAACATTACTGAATTCAACTAGATTAAATAAACATTTTATTTAAGAAAGATTCAACAATGAAAAGAGTCACTGGTGAGAATAATTCACAGATCAAATTTGAAAAAAATAGATTTTGACTTCACTATGGAATTGAATATTTATTTTTTTAAAACATTCATGATCAATATCATCATGAATTAAAAGTCCTGAATCCAGGGTACTGGGTTATGAAAATCACAAATGTAAGGGTATATGTAAGATACGTATATTATGTATATTATGTGCATTGATACAATTTATATAATAAATATATACCATATATTACCATAACCAACTACAAGCAAACCACACAAAAATGATGTTAATCATGCAGATATGTTCCAGTACCAGACAGCATTCTACATTAACAGACCAAGCCCCTATACTACAGCTATACTACAGTATAAGTTGGTACATTGTCAACTGGAAAGAGGTAAACTGATAATTATGCTCAGTTCCATGTCATCATTACCATGGATACCAGATTTCAACTTGTAAATGCATCATGTAAACAAATACTAGGTGAGAAAATACATCATGCTAAGAAAAGTGTTACAAAATAGACAGAAGAAAAGCCACAATTACACTAATATAATGCACCAAAAGCCAACATGTAGTAGTGTTGTGACCACACTATCCGAGACCAAGACTTGCCCGAGACCAGAATGCACCGAGACCATAGTTAAGACCAAGACCATAAACATTTTTTTTTTCAATTTAAAAAAATATATAAAAAAATAAAATTATGACCAGGTTCAACAGTTAAATAACATTATCTCTTTAATTTTAGTTTATTTTAAATACATTTGACAGACAAAAAAGGTGCCTGAAAAAATTTACTAAAATATTAAAACTACTACTGCTACTGATAAATTCACAATTATTCTACATATTTGAAAACAAGATTTTTATGTCAGCTGAATGTACAGCAAGTGTTTAAAAGTATTTCTACCAAGAAATAATGATTCTTGATTCTGATTCTTTGAGTTGTGCAGGTCAACAGGTCACAGATTTCACAAGATCATTTTTTAGTTTGAAAAAACCTTTAAACAGGTTATTTTTATTAGTTCACTTAGTTGATATAGTTTGATATGGTTACTGTAATGTAACTAGGATATTCAATTAACAAAGGTTTCCAACTGTAACTGTAAAAGTGAAACTTTCTGAAATAAAACTACAAACAAGTTGTCATCAGTGTAAAAAACATAGATCTACAGGTAGATGTGAAACTAAATAAAACAAACTCAAACCCTGGAACAGTCATGTGACAAATCAATCAATAGTTCTTGTTGAGAATTATTATTATTATTCTGGATACAGTGGAAACAGAAACTATAATAAATTATTATATTATGAACCTGTTTATACTGTGGGAAACATATTATATACATACATGTAAGTGGAGTCTAAACACCACTTTAAAAAGAAAATAGACTAATATAAGACTCTTTACAGTTATTTGACTCATTCTGCGCATGTGCGACTTACGGTGATGACGCGCTGGTGACGACATAATCCAAAATGGCGACGGCCCGGACTACAGCTAACACTATGTAATAAAAGCCTTAAAATACATGAATATAATGAAAAGAGTGGATGGACAGAGACATAAACATGCAGACTTTCACACGGACACACACGGACTTATTAAACACACACAGACTTATTAAACACACACACTGACTTATTAAACACACACACTAACTTATTAAACACACACAGACTTATTAAACACACACAGACCTCAGTAAACGAAACAGGCTTCACCGTCAGGCTGGCACTAAGACCCAGAGATGGAGTAAGTGCGTCCCCTGTACTGCATTCACAGGCTGTAATATCATCAGTTTATCATTTTACCAGTTAAAGAATGAATAAAAGATTGTTTTATTATTTTATCCCATTGTTCTTGTAATAATCACATTATTAAAAAGTTGAAAAATAGCACTAATTAGTGCTGGTCTCTAACGGTCTTGAGGGAAAATCCCGAGTCCGAGACGAGACCGAGACCTTTAAAATTTGGTCCCGAGACCAAAACCAGTCTCTACTACTACAACACTAACATATAGCATCATTTTTGCAAAATTTTCCGGCGGGGGTGAGGTGGCATGGTAATTATTTCAACTCAATTACAGTTACAACAATAAAAAAAATTTTCAAAAAAATCTAATTACAATTGCAGTTATACATATAAAATTATAATTACATCATAATTGTAATTAATGATCAATTACGTGATTACAATTACAACTACATCCTACTTTTTTACTTTGTATATTTTACAAACTTCATTTTCAAAATTATTGATTATATTTACATTTTTAAAATACATTTTAATCTAACGCAGTTTTTAAGTGTTACTGTTTCAATATCATTATTGTATTTTAATACTATGCAAATATTTCAGAATACTTTCAAAATTGTAATTGTATATAAATTCAAATCTGATTATTTATAATTATATTATAACCAACAAAGCAGATCATGAAGAGCTGTCCCTAACCCTGGTCTATTTGAGTTGATGAAGTTATGAATGAAATAAATGGCAAACATACAGATTGTAAACTTTAGTTAGATACAGTACTTTGCACCACTTTCTCAGACTGGGGTGGAATCCACAGGTGTGAATGATTTGTAGCGCAGATATTGACAGCAGTTGAACTTATATATTTAAGATATTTAATAATCTTACATCCTGAAACATTCTTCAATCCTCATTTTGATAATCTCAGGTATGAGACTGGAGTGTGAAGGAGGTGGGTGCAGCTCAGCGGGGGGATACCACAGCCCTAATCTCTCCTTTCACGAAGCACTGATATGCTAACTCTCTGCACTCATAGAAATCAGCTTTAAAGGGAACAGAAAGGTAGATTTGAAGTGACATTGTGTGATTAAATGAGCCGTAGCATAAATGACCCTAAAGTTCTGTCTTCACAGGAAGGCTCTGCCAATAATCTTTCCAATAGTAGTTAAAATCACCAAAAATACGAACCTGTAGGTTAATAAAAATGGTAATTTAACTAGTATCTGCTTTAATTGGCTCCTGAAGATGTACTTAGACTGTGTTTGCTCTCCTGGAAAATCTACATGCTTCAGCGGCAAAGAAATTGAAATATCCAGCTGTCAAGATAATAAATTTGACTATTTCATCACTGTAATCTTCATACAATCTCCCTTTGTGCTGTTCTCTACCGCTCGCCGCTAATAAATCACCCCTGTGTTTGGAATAGTTTCAGACGTATCACAAAGCCATTGTAATATGCTCTAAAAGACCCCAAGTGCAGTGATCCACCCGTGTTCTTAACCTTTGTGGATTCAAGGTTTGAAAAGTTGAAATCAGACTTCCAACTCGTCAAACTTCTTTTGAAGGAATAAAAGAACTGAATGAACGGTTCCTTGTAGCGACGTTGGAAGGCAGAGGATGAACGTAAATATATGCATTTTCATCTGAAAACGTCTTAAATTACACCAGAACAAGCAGAGGATTGGCTCTTAAAGTTGCTCGTTTCTTAAAAGTACAGATTGTTGCAGCTCAGCAGTAATTATCAATAAAGTCACCTGATCAACTCAATCGATGTTTATTCACTGCTTTCGTCGGGCGACTGATTACATCATTTACTTGTTTTTGTTTAAAACTAACTATGAATTAGAACTTGATGATCTATAAACTAGCAATGCACTGAAAATATTGATGTTACTGTAATTGAGTTGTACTTGTACTTTTTTGAGTATATTTCTAAATCAGTAATTTTACTTGTACTTAAGTACGTTAAAAAACCGCAGGAGGGATCATATGAGGCCGGTTTAATGTGGATCGGGCAGTCGTCCAGGGCGGGGGCCTTGGCGATATGATCCCCGGCTACAGAAGCTAGCGTTAGGGACGTGGAATGTCACCTCTCTGGCGGGGAAGGAGCCTGAGCTTGTGTGCGAGGTGGAGAAGTTCGGGCTAGATAGAGTCGGTCTCACCTCGACACATAACAAGGGCTCTGGAACCAGCCTTCTCGACAGGGGTTGGACTCTCTTCTACTCTGGAGTCGCCAATGGTGAGAGGCGCCGGGCCGGAGTGGCTATACTTCTTGCCCCCCGACTTAGTGCCTGTACGTTGGAGTTTACCCCGGTAGATGAGAGGGTAGCCTCCCTCCGCCTTCGGGTGGGGGGACGGATCATGACTGTTGTTTGTGCCTATGGGCCAAACAGTAGCTCGGAGTATCCACCCTTCTTGGATTCCTTAGAGGGAGTACTGGAGAGTGCTCCTTCTGGGGATTCTCTCGTTCTGCTGGGGGACTTCAACGCTCACGTTGGCAGCGACAGTGAGACCTGGAGGGGTGTGATTGGGAGGAACGGCCCCCCTGATCGGAACCCGAGCGGTGTTTTGTTGTTGGACTTCTGTGCTCGTCACAGATTGTCCATAACAAACACCATGTTCAAGCATAAGGGTGTTCATATCTGCACTTGGCACCAGGACACCCTAGGCCGCAGTTCGATGATCGACTTCGTAGTCGTGTCATCGGACTTGCGGCCGCATGTCTTGGAGACTCGGGTAAAGAGAGGGGCGGAGCTGTCAACTGATCACCACCTGGTGGTGAGTTGGCTCCGATGGCGGGGGAGGATGCCGGTTAGACCTGGCAGACCCAAACGTATAGTGAGGGTCTGCTGGGAACGCCTGGCAGAGTCTCTCGTCAGAAGGAGCTTCAACTCCCCCCTCCGGGAAAACTTCAACCATGTCTCGGAGGAGGCGGGGGACATTGAGTCCGAGTGGGCCATGTTCCGTGCCTCTGTTGCTGAGGCGGCTGATCGGTGCTGTGGCCGCAAGGTAGTCGGTGCCTGTCGTGGCGGCAATACCCAAACCCGTTGGTGGACACCGGGGGTGAGGGATGCCGTCAAGCTGAAGAAGGAGTCCTACCGGGCCTTTTTGGCCTGTGGGACTCCGGAGGCAGCAGACAGGTACCGACGGGCCAAGCGAAGTGCAGCCACGGCGGTCGCCGTGGCAAAAATCCGGACTTGGGAGGAGTTTGGTGAGGCCATGGAGAACGACTTCCGGACGGCTTCGAAGAGATTCTGGACCACTATTCGGCGTCTCAGGAGGGGGAAGCAGTGCACAGTCAACACTATGTATGGTGCGGATGGTGCGCTGCTGACCTCGACTCGAGACGTTGTGGATCGGTGGGGGGAATACTTCGAAGACCTCCTCAATCCCACCGACACGCCTTCCAATCAGGAAGCAGGGCCCAGGGACCCGAGAGTGGGCTCTCCTATCTCTGGGGCTGAGGTTGCCGAGGTGGTTAAAAAGCTCCTCGGTGGCAGGGCTCCGGGGGTGGATGAGATCCGCCCGGAGTTCCTCAAGGCCCTGGATGTTGTGGGGCTGTCATGGCTGACACGACTCTGCAACATCGCGTGGACATCGGGGGCAGTGCCTCTGGATTGGCAGACCGGGGTGGTGGTCCCCCTTTTTAAGAAGGGGGACCGGAGGTTGTGTTCCAATTATAGAGGGATCACACTCCTCAGCCTCCCCGGTAAGGTCTATTCAGGGGTACTGGAGAGGAGGGTCGGCCGGATAGTTGAAACTCGGATTCAGGAGGAGCAATGTGGTTTTCGTCCTGGCCGTGGAACTGTGGACCAGCTCTACACCCTCAGCAGGGTCCTTGAGGGGTCATGGGAATTTGCCCAACCAGTCCACATGTGTTTTGTGGACCTGGAAAAGGCATTTGACCGTGTCCCTAGGGGATTCCTGTGGGGGGGTCCTCCGGGAGTATGGGGTATCGAACCTCCTGATAGGAGCTGTTCGTTCCCTGTATGACCGGAGTCAGAGTCTGGTCCGCATTGCCGGCAGTAAGTCGAAATCGTTTCCGGTGAGGGTTGGACTCCACCAGGGCTGCCCTTTGTCACCGATTCTGTTCATAACTTTTATAGACAGAATTTCTAGGCGCATTCAGGGCGTTGAGAGGGTCCGGTTCGGGGGCCTCAGTATTGCATCACTGCTTTTTGCAGATGATGTGGTCCTGTTGGCTCCACCATACCATGACCTTCAACTCTCACTGGATCGGTTCGCAGCCGAGTGTGAAGCGGCCAGAATGAGAATCAGCACCTCCAAATCCGAGTCCATGGTTCTCGACCGGAAAAAGGTGGAGTGCCTTCTCCGGGTTGGAGATGAGGTTCTGCCCCAGGTGGAGGAGTTCAAGTACCTTGGGGTCTTGTTCACGAGTGAGGGAAGGATGGAGCGAGAGATCGACAGGAGGATTGGTGCGGCGTCTGCAGTGATGCGGAGTCTGCACCAGTCCGTCATTGTAAAAAGGGAGCTGAGCCAAAAAGCGAAGCTCTCGATTTACAGGTCGGTCTACGTTCCAACCCTCACCTATGGTCATGAACTTTGGGTCATGACCGAAAGAACAAGATCACGGGTACAAGCGGCTGAAATGAGTTTCCTCCGTAGGGTGGCTGGGCTCTCCCTTAGAGATAGGGTGAGAAGCTCAGTCATTCGGGAGGGGCTCAAAGTAGAGTCGCTGCTCCTCCGCATCGAGAAGAGCCAGATGAGGTGGCTCGGGCACCTAATTAGGATGCCCCCTGAACGCCTCCCTAGTGAGGCGTTCAGGGCACGTCCCTCCGAAAGGAGGCCCCGGGGAAGACCCAGGACACGCTGGAGAGACTATGTCTCTCGGCTGGCCTGGGAACGTCTCGGGGTCCCCCCGGAAGAGCATGAGGAAGTGGCCGGGGAGAGAGAAGTCTGGGCCTCCCTACTGAGGATGCTGCCCCCGCGACCCGGAAATGGCTAAGCGGGAGAAGATGGATGGATGGATGTTTACTGTATGTAAGGGAACTGTAGATTTATTACCAACAGTAAACATAGGGGCTGAAAGTAACTAGTAACTTTTACTTTGAGTACTATTTATTTTGGCTACTTTTTATTTGTATTTTAGTATGTTATGTATGACTTAATTGTACTTCTACTTGAGAATAACTTCAATCAAGTAATCAGTACTTTTTATACCTCTACTTTCTAAAACCAAAAGAGGTCGAAAGAGGATGTGATGCGACAACTGATATATTCTACTCAAGTAGAAGTACTTTTACCTGATTGAAATTGTACTCAAGTACAAGTAAAAAGTTGCACAATTAAATAATACTCAAAGTAAAAGTTACTAGTTACTTTCACCCCCCATGTTTATTGTTGGTAATAAATCTACTGTTCCCTTACATACAGTAAACATCTCACGTAGAAACTTAAAAATGAAGACAACAAATCTACCACAATTTAACTTTATTTTTCACAGATGAATCTGTATAAAATAAAAGGTTTGTCAAAACTGAGAAAATAACCTCCATTCAATGGTGTTTTGGTGCCATGCATTACGTTTAATCTGATTGGTTGACGATGATCTGATGCATTTGATTGTCTGGTCATTTCATTTTTTTGTGGTTTCACAAGGTCCGTTAATTATTTAAAAACAAAAAATAATAATTACTCAGTAACGGTTGGGTGTAGAATAGTAATGAAATACTTTACTTCTTTTATAACGTACTTAAGTGCAAGTAAAAATACTGATTCAGAAATATACTCAAAAAAGTACAAGTACCCATGAAAGCAACTCAATTACAGTAACGTGAGTACTTGTAATCTATTACTTTCACCTCTGGTGTGAGATATCTGAATACAGATACAGAGCGGATCTATTTCAAATTCAGTTCAGTTCAGTTCAAAGGACTCAATTTTTCTGAAATTATTCTTCATAATTTCCCAAAAATGAAACAAGAATTAGTCACAAAACGTATGAAAAATGTAAAAGTGAAGATCCTGCAGGGACTGATCTCTGTCATCTATCTATCTATCTATCTATCTATCTATCTATCTATCTATCTATCTATCTATCTATCTATCTATCTATC